>NW_027126449.1:0-25000 GCF_037325665.1 Littorina saxatilis | reverse complement strand
GACAGAGTCTAGAGAATCTCGGTGCAATTTTGACACAGCGAGACAGCACCAACTTCGAAAACGTCGTTCCTACCTCAAATTGTCTTTCTGACAGGGCCGCAGAGGTAAGGCTTAACATTCACTTATCTTCTCTTTTCGTTTTGTGTCATTAAATCCAGCGATCTTGTATTTTCGTAAGGTGTCTTTAAATTCACCAATGTTCTACTTTATTTGACTCTTTAAATCTACTGATCTTCTACTTTCGTTTTGTGTCTTGTATTGCGTACTGTGGTGTTGCGTTTCTTTTGTGGCGTTGTATATTTGTTGTTGTCCGTGTTAGACGGCGTTTAGTTCCTCTTGTGACCTGTTGCGTTTTGTGAGTTGAAATCCGTTTTATGACGTTATACATGTCCGTTTTGTGACGTATTCCGTTTTATGACGTTGTACATGTCCGTTTTGTGACGTATTCCGTTTCGGTGCCTTAATTGAATTCCGTTTTATGACGTTGTAGTCTGTATGGCGTTGAATTCCGTTTTGTGACGTTGAATTCCGTTTTGTGACGTTGTACTTGTCCGTTTTGTGACATATTCCGTTTTGAGACGTTGTAGTCCGTATTGTGACGTGTTTGATTCCTCGCCGCTTAGATCTGTTTGTAAGTCGTTTTTCAGTCTGTACATGTGCCCGTGTGTTCCGCTTTGGTGTTCAGTTGTATGGCTTTGCGTTTCTTTTCTGGAGTTGTGTTCCCTATTGTACAAGGGTTTTGCCTTCAGTTATAGCCGGAAAGTTGAAAGGATGGGGAGGCGGAGGGGGGTTAAGACTCGGAAGCTGCAGGTATCTTCAGGCAAGGTATGAAAGTCGTACCCTCCGGCGCTAATTAGTTGAGAGTTGGCGACATTTCCGTTTTCAGCCGGCGTGGTTCTCTCGCCTCTGTTCTCAGCACATACAGTTGACGGTCTCTTCTTACCCACACGTCCACCGGTGACTAAAGCTTACCACAACCTTCTATTTGGGTTTCGGTATGAAATATAAGGGGTTTATTTATTCTAACCACAAATACTATCGCCACGAGCGGTGAAGCTCCTTCCCACCCACACCGACATTGCCATTACTTTAGTTAACACCTTGAAGCTTGTCGATTCTGGTTTCAAGCACTTTTTAACATCGTTACACACAGCAACTATCAACTGCAACCATAACTACCATAACTACCACAGCTATACAAACGAACGCAGCATCAAGCATGCAGCAGTCCTCTCAAATATTTTTCTTACGACATCATTACGGTACCATCATTACATACAACAACTATCAACAACACCACCACCGTTATAATTGCAAGTACCACCACCCCCACCACCACAACCACCGCAACCATCACTACCACAGCTACAAACGAATGAAGCATCAAGCATGCAGCAGTCCCCTCAAGCATTTTTTATAACAACATCATTACATACAACACCACCACCACCTCCACCATCGCAACCATCCCACCAGTCACCACCACCAAGCTTGCAGGCAGGCGGCCGAGGACCTATTAGTGTGACAAGAGCGAGGTTGGAGAACGCAGTTCCAGAAACCCCAGGCACTGGTAGAATGTCATAATGTCTCCCTCTCTCCAAACCTGGTCTCCCCTTTAGGGGCTGTTGTGCTTTAATAGCTGTCACCCCGGCACCCTTAATAGACTCTTCTCCCCCCGCGGCCAGTGATAGACCGGTCCAAAATATCCCGTGTTGCCGTGCAGTGCGACCCTAGGCGACAGGTCGGTCGGAGAAGTGGTTTGAAGCGCGCAACTTTGCTTGTTTGGGGAACTTTGTTTTGTACGGTTTTCTGGGTGAATGACTCTGAGAGAGAGAGAGAGAGAGAGAGAGAGAGAGAGAGAGAGAGAGAGAGACAGAGAGAGACAGAGAGAGAGAGAGAGAGAGAGAGAGAGAGAGAGAGAGAGAGAAGACAGGACAAGACAACATCTTTATTATCGAGGGTAATAGATAAGCAAGAATATTGCTTTTTTACATCCAGCCCTCGCCCTAATATAGGGTCAACAAGAACAGAAAACAATATAATCAAATAACTATCACATCAAACTTATAATACATTATATATATATACAGATATAAATTTGTCATGCTGCATTTTAAGTACAATTTCCAATAATAAATATGTCAATTTTTAACATATCTTAATTTAGATCTGCATATTATTATAATTTAGTTTAACATGCACATACATTTTAAATGAATTGTTGAACCATTCAGCACATGTTTAGTTGCATTATGTGCGACATATAATTTTTTTTGAAGCTGTCTGTGTTTGTTTTATGCTTAAGAAAAATAGGAAGTGAGTTCCATAGGACCGCACCTGAATATAGAAGGCTTGATTTGAAAAGGTCAATACGTGGAGTCGGTGTGATGATTTTTAGTCTGTTATAGTTCAAAATAAAATTATCACGTAATGTCTCCGGTGCATATCCTGACATCACTTTATGCATTATAACACCTTTATTATACATTAACCTTTTTTGAAATGGTAATACTTGCAAATTTGTATAATCAGATTCTGAAGGAGTGTGATTTTTTAGCATAATAAGCTTAACTGCTCTTCTGTGAAGACTGGCTAAAGGTTTCAAAACATTAGCACTTGCACAATCCCACACAGTGGATGCATAATCAATATTTGACAAGATGTGATTGTAAAAAAAAATCTTTCGCGAGTGGAGATTCAATAAATGTTTTATTTTTGATAACTGATATTTTTTTGGGAAGCAATCTTACATATGTAATCAATGTGATCATGCCATGATAAATTATTATCAATCTTTACCCCAAGGACTTTGTGGTGAGACACTTCTTCCAATACTTGATTTTTAATATAAAGAGGTGGAATGCTCGATAATAGATTTTGTCGTTTCTGTCTTGTGGTTATTAGCATAAATTTTGTTTTAGTATGGTTAAGAGACATATGGTTTAACTCTGACCAATTCAGGAGTGCATCAATGCTTTCTTGTAGAGTTTTTGATAAATAATTTATGGAATGGTGACTAGAATGAATAGTAGTGTCATCTGCAAACAACTCACAGTTATTATGTATGTACAGAGAGAGAGAGAGAGAGAGAGAGAGAGAGAGAGAGAGAGAGAGAGAGAGAGAGAGAGAGAGAGAGAGAGAGAGAGAGAGAGAGAGAGAGAGAGAGAGAGAGTGTACTGACGCAAAGAGGAAAAGAAAACAAGATGATTTGAAAAAAAAGTAGACCTAAAAAACATTTAATGCTTATAAAAAAGTCTTGGAAACTTTTGATATTGTACAGAATATTGTCAGGACAGTAATCCTAGTCTATAACAATGGAACTAATTAGGGGGGGAAAGATAGAGAGACATAGAAAAAACAGAGAGAATAGGATAGATAGAAGACTATCGATCAATCAATCAATATGACGCTTATATCGCGCGTATTCCGTGGGTACAGTTCTAAGCGCAGGGATTTGTTTTTTTATTTTTTTTATTTTTTTTTATTTTATGCAATTTATATCGCGCACATATTCAAGGCGCAGGGATTTATTTATGCCGTGTGAGATGGAATTTTTTTACACAATACATCACGCATTCACATCGGCCAGCAGATCGCAGCCATTTCGGTGCATATCCTACTTTTCACGGCCTATTATTCCAAGTCACACGGGTATTTTGGTGGACATTTTTATCTATGCCTATACAATTTTTGCCAGGAAAGACCCTTTTGTCAATCGTGGGATCTTTAACGTGCACACCCCAATGTAGTGTACACGAAGGGACCTCGGTTTTTCGTCTCATCCGAAAGACTAGCACTTGAACCCACCACCAAGGTTAGGAAAGGGGGGAGAAATATGATGCGCCAAATTGATATTACTATCGTTAACTGTTATATAGGGTTTTGAAACTATCGTTAACTGTTATACAGAGTTTTGAAACTATCGTTAACTGTTATGTAGAGTTTCGAAACTATCGTTATCTGTTAGATAGAGTTTCAGAAACTCTATATAACAGCTAACGATAGTTTTATCAAAAGCGCGTCGGTATCGTTCCCAAATGGGAAAACCCTGAAACTGCCATTGCAAAACTGTCTTTTTGCTACGAAATGTACATTTTAACTAGAAACACAATTTAAAAAACTGCAACATTAGTTATTGACCGTTCTTCTGTTGTCGTCTTCTCAAATCATTGTTGAGTTTGTTTAATATTAGCTTTATCATATCATTTGTACTTTCGGCCGTACCGTTTTCCACGTGTGCGGTTTGAAGACGCGGAATATTCGCGGAAAAGACCATGACAGACGCACGGCTACACAAAACAGTGGGTTTTTTTTCAAAACAAACACAAAACAACGTGACATTCCCCACGACGCGTTTTGGAAAACACTGCATGCTTTCGCATCGTGTTTTGGGTACTGACACTGACCGTTGCACACTGCATGCATGCCAGCCGTATGTGTACAAACTGACTCGCACACAGCGCGGTACTGCTAGAACGGGTCAAGCTGACACTGACAAATATTTCTGTGAAAACAGGAAGCGTGCTAGCTGTAACGAAGATTTGATTACTTGATTAAACGAAGCAGCGAAATGATGGACTTATCAGACGACAGTTAGTTGGTTTAAACAAGTTTATTCAGTAAATTCCATTGGTACTATTACCGCATACATGAAATAAGGAACATGGAGCACAACAAGCTAAGCTTATGAGCGTACTCTTAAAAGCAAATGAAATTTGGCGGACGATTTTAATATAACAAATTTGAAATAATGTCAAAATAATAATGGTAAATTATGGTAGACAAACATGTAACAATAAAAGTGAAAACAAAACCAACAAAAAACAACAACAAAAAAACCAATGCTAAACTAACAACAGTACTCACACGCGCTCGCACACTCACTCGCACACACACGCATACAATGACTTCCACATGGTTGAAAATAGAATACTACCAGAACAAAGAAATGTAAACAGTACTGCACATGGTGGATGAGATAAATGCATTCATTATTCAAAACGTTTGCTTAATAAGATAAACCTGAATAACTGGTCAAATATCAATGCATTTTCGGTGTCTGACTTGTCTCTATTGCCATACAGAAAATCATCAGCGGTTAGCAAATCATAGTTGGGCAGTGTTGACAAGGTGACTTCACGTATTTGAAGAGATAAGGGGCAATGAAAAATATAGTGCTCCGCATTTTCAACAGGATAACCACAAGTGCATGACGGGTCGGGAATTAAATGTCTGTCAAATAGATCACTATTTAGATTGCTGATCCTCAATCTCAGTCTGCAATGGATAATTTCTGATTTTCGATCAGATGTGTATCTATACGAGGGAACAACAGAATCATCAGAACTAATACGTTTTTTAAATAACCCAATAGAATCAAGTTGTTTTACAGTATCTGGAAGCTCATTCCACAGGGAAGTCGAAGACAGAAAAAATGACTTTTTATACAATTCAGTTCGAGAGTGGGGAGTCTGTCTGTCAAGTGGTCTTCGTCTATGGTAAGGGTTCACAGAAGCAACGAGAGGAGGCAGACGTTCTAGTAAGTATGGTGGCACGCGTGCATTAACTAATTTGAAATACAAAATCAATTTGTGTCTTTTTCGCCTCTCCTTCAGTGTTGTAAATCCTGATTCATCGTACAATTTTTGGTGACTCGTGCCACGAACTGCACCTATAATGGTTCTTATGGCATCAAGATGCAAGTTTTCTAATAAAGTAGCTAATCTGTCAGAACAGTTATCCCAAATGACGTCAGAAAAATCAAAATGGGGAATAATAAAAGATTTATACATAAGTTCAAGTGCCTTTCGGCTAAGGCGATACTTATAGGACCGAAAACATGAGAGAAGAACACGTACTTTAGATATAATTGACTGAACATGTGATTCCCATTTGCAGTCGCTCTGAATCAGTACACCAAGATGTTTGTGAACGTGGTTTTCTCTCAGAACTGTTCCATCAAATACAAGAGGAAGGGTTTCAGGCATTCTATTTCCAGAAAAGGTCATCAAATCTGTTTTTAAATTATTGAAATTAACTTTCCATTTTTCCGCCCAGTGTGCAATTTTGGCTAAGTCTGCATTTAAGATCTGTGTCCGCGTGTTTGCATCATTTAGAGATAAATACAAACTGGTATCATCAGCAAAAAGTTTAATGACAGATTCGATATTAATGACAATATCGTTAATGTACACAAGGAACAACAAGGGCCCCAGAACAGAACCTTGGGGAACACCTGAACAAACACGTCCGTATGTCGATTTCCTGCCTTGGATAACAACGGCTTGTAACCTGCCTGTCAAATAATCTTCAAACCATTTTAATAAAACACCTCTTATGCCTATAGCATGTAATTTATGCAACAAACCCTTGTGCCACACTCTGTCGAAGGCTTTTGATATATCACAGAAAACAGCCTGAGTCGTCAACTGCTTATCTAAGGATTGACAAAAATCGTCATACATACTCAACAACTGAAAACTAGTTGAATCACCAGGAATAAACCCTGACTGAGAAACCGTTAATAAATCATTCTCTGTGAGATATCGAAAAACATGGGCTTGAACACATTTTTCCAATACTTTTCCAATGCAACTGAGTAATGAGATCGGACGATAGTTACTGCAGTGTTCTTTTTCACCTTTCTTATAAATGGGATTCACATGAGCTACTTTCCAAATTTTCGGAAACTTTCCCTCAGCCAACGATCTCTGGAAAAGGGTTGCAAGCGGATTTGAAATAATACAAGCAGCAAGTTTAAGAAGTTTATTGTGAACCAAATCAGGACCTACTGCTTTCCTAACATCGAGGTTGTTTAGAACAGCGTACACCATTTCGGTAGTTATCACGAGAGGACTAATGGAGATGGGCTCTTCTTCAACTGGTGGAACGTCATCATCATGACCTTGTATATGCGACTGTCGTAGAAATGCTTCATTAAAAATCTCGGCTTTGTCCTCTGCAGAGTAATACACAATTCCATTGCTTTCAATCGGCGGAATCTCATTTGTACTCATTCCTTTCTTTTTCAAAAAAGAGTTGACTACCTTCCACCAGTCTTTATTGCCAAAATTATGAGGTGACAATATTCTATTTTCTAGTTCCCTAATGTGCTCTTCTTTCCTTTTTCTTATAACATCAGTCAAATTATTTCTCAACCGTCGGAAAAGAGACCAGCACCATACAGTATCCAGACGTTTGGCTAATGCGTGAATATATTGCTTTTTCCCAATCAACTTTTTGATTTCCTCGGTGATCCATACAGCATCGTGTCCGTTCATTGTCACTACCTTTACAGGCATACATTCTTTAGCTATCATCATTAACTTATCGGAAAACATTTCAGCGGCGTCATCAATGGATTCTAAATTGACTATATTATTCCAATCTACACTTTCCATATCTTGCAACAACTTGTCAACATCGATTTTGGAATAATTATATAGTGTTCGTTTGAATGAACCACCCGACGGTAAGTCATAATTCAAATATACAAAAGGACACGAGTGGTCACTGCATACAGGTGGTAGAACACCAACTCTTTTTACCAAGTTAGGACACGGAGTTAATACCAGATCAATTATAGTTGACGAGGTATCGGTTATTCGAGTGGGTTCTGATATCAACTGAGATAAACTGTTTGTGTTCATTAATTCCCGCAGATGAAACGGGGGGTTAACAGTACAATCAGCGTTGAGATCACCAAAGATAATAAACTTATGTGGGGTATTCATGGCAAGTTGAACGGAATCGTTGATAAGAAGCCAATGGTCGACGGTTGCACTCGGTGGTCTATAAAACACACCAACGAGAAGAGTATCTTGACCCAACTTAGTCTCAATCCAGATCGCTTCCAAATCAGGTATACACAAGTCGATCCTCGGTTTGCAAATCAAATTACTATTTACATAAACGGCTACGCCGCCGTGGGAATCCCCGGGCCTATCACGTCTAGCTGGAGGGTGGTAACCTTTTAAGCAGATGCAGTCTTGGTCAACTTTGTCCGACAGCCAGATCTCAGATACAGTTATTATATCAAACTTCCCCAATTCAGCCTCAAGGAACGGTGTCTTATATTGAAGACTGCGAGTGTTTACATGAACAATAGAGATCCCATCCCCTCGGGTTGTGCTTGGTCCAGGATTAGGATGGATATCACCACACATAAACAACAATAAGCAAATTGCAATAGATATGGTTTGAGATGTAAAATTCACAGAATCAGCACAAAAAATGAGTGAGGTGGCATATTTCCACATCGAACCAGCAAAGTTCACAGCAATGTCGTAACAACATATTGGGTCGTTACGAGTAAGACAGTTAGTTGAATATGATCTACTAAATGTTGTAGTAATTTAGTGCAAATTCGCTCGAACGAAACGTTCAGCAGCCATTTTGCCGGCATCGAAACATCCGACCACGCCATCGCTATTTTTAGAAACTCTATATAACAGTTAACGATAGTAATATCACTTGCGCGCACCATGCCGCCGTTTTGCGAAACCCTCGTTATCTGTTATTCATAGTTTTAGCAATAGCGCGCACAAACGCGCTATTGATAAAACTCTAAATAACAGTTAACGATAGTTTCGAAACTCTATTTAACAGTTAACGATAGTTTCGAAACTCTTTATAACAGATAACGATAGTTTCGAAACTCTATATAACAGTTAATGATAGTTTCAAAACCCGTTATAACTGTTAACGATAGTAATATCAATTTGGCGCACCATACAGAAAATTGCTAACGCCCTGACCCAGGGTCGAACTCGCAACCTCTCGCTTCCGAGCGCAAGTGCGTTACCACTCGGCCACCCAGACTAGAGCAGTCGAAGAAACAAACAGAAAAGAAACGGGCGGTAAACACTGAATCAATGCATCTTCTTCTTCTTCTTCTTCTTCTTCTGCGTTCCCGGCCATGCTTCTAGATGTCCAGTCCGGTGTTGAGTGCGAATCCCGCAGTCGGCCGCAGTGATGCCGCTGTCCCCCACAGCTTTTCGCGGAATCAATGCATCAAGACTGATTGAGTTTTGCGAAATACTTGAGAAACTTCAATAACAAAACTTCCCCTCTACATGTACTACATTTCAACCGATTCAGCCTATAGCAACCATTGTTAGTACCAGACACGTTCACAGAAAACAGTTAGTTGAGATTGTAAACAAACAAAGGTGTCAGTCAAGCGAGTGATTGATTTACCGTGTTCTTCGCTTAGTGTCCAATATTACTGTTTAACCATGGGGTAGATACTTTACCAGGCCTGTTAAAGATACCTGCCTTACTGAGTACTCCATCAAATAAACCACCGCACATCTGCCCGGACTTGTACACGCACTAAGGGCACTCCTCCACTCGGACTATTACCAAAACTCAAACTCACCGGCTTTGCTGTGTCCCGAGTGGGATATTTTTTATTTTTTTTATTTTTTTTATTTAATTTTTGTTTATTGACAATAGACGAATTCCGGAAAGATTAATGTCTGGTTCGTATCCGTTGTGAAATAGTGAATAATCTTGGACAATATGAGGCACGCTTTTTCATGTGACATTCTGGACCAATCACTAGCGAGCGGCCTGTCTCCACACATAGACAAGAAGCACGTGTGAAGACACACCTATAATGTCATGCTGGAAAGCTTGCCTCATATTTTCTAAAAGTGTATTCATTCTTTCAACCTATAAAAACCCGACAGTCATTTTCGAAAAATGACTTCTAGGTCAGCGATCACTATTATGCTGTGCACGTGTTATTCCGGAGTCGGTTCCTTCACAGACCGCATGTCTCGTACACATTGGTGTTTTTCTACCGTTGGTCTTGAATTTCAAAACCAAACCTTTTTAATCATGATGTAGAGTTGCTCCGTGAAGGCAGGCAGCTTTAAGCATTTATCTTGACATTTTACTTAAAGTTTATCCGACGTCGCTTATTTCAAAGGTGTATTCAGAACACTCTGGTGGTTTTTCTACTGTTATTAATATTGTAATTCCAGAATCATCACTTGAAATGTGCACTGAGAAGGATGGTGACTTTTAAGTATTTCAAAACCGGTCCCTATTCGCGTGTTTTTATTGTGCGTGTTTGGGTGAGTACATTTTCATTCTTATCTTGTTCTATTTCTTCACCGTCAGACTTCAGAAACGGTAGAGTGAATACAAACATCAACTCGTTCATAACGCACAGCAACATAGCGTCGTGAATGACAAAGCGAAGCACCCTCCACATCTGGAAACAACCAAAGTTAATTCCCGAAAGCAAGGAGTCAAAAGTGTTTGTCTGTCGCTTTCGCTAACTCAGACCAATCAGTAAGCATCGTTTAAAATCGTGACAAGACTACGTCAGAACGTGTCTGGAAGTCATTTGCATACAAGAGGGCAACATCTTTCATGTTCGGAGGTGTCTCCTCGTTCATTATTCTAGGCGTCCCCGAGGACGCCTAGTAATTGGGATCAAGTAAGCGTTGCCTGTGGACAGGATAACTCTGCGATTGCCTATGGGACACTGCCACATTTACGTCTTGAGTTACTGCCCTTACTACTATCAAACCGAAACTTCGTCGATAGAGACATCACCGCGTGCATAGTACCCGCGTCGGACACGGAGCCGTCTTGGAGCCTCTACTTTTTTTTAGTTTTTTTTTAGACATCGCCTGCAAAAACTCCAGATAGATTATTGTGTGATTCTAGGCGTCCCCGAATTGTTGTTGTTGCCATAGTTTACGTTTAGAGCTACTGCCCATACGCCGAGGCCATGCAAAGAATTCTTTTAAGGCCAGGGGCTACACACGTCTGAAGTCAAAAAACGTGTTGTGTGTTCAAGTGGTCAGTTTTGAGATTTTGACATATTTATACCAAATAATCCTTTCTAATTCAGGTTCAACCGATGTTTTTCACATAAAACACTTATTTTATGCAAAATAAAGGTGTTTCAAAACCAACTGTGTCAAGAATTTATTTTCATTGTGTGTTGAAATGCCAAAAATGCATTTGTTTGACTGTTAGTTACGCCAAATTCTCCCAACCCCGTTCCGACATGACACATAGTGTTGGATTCAGCATTCTCTGCCCTTTCCCGCTGTCATTCTCTCTGTGAATGAACTGGCCAGTTTTGATTCGTGTAGAGCGTTTGCAGTGCTATCCGAAAGCACGCTAACCGTCTTCCATATAAGGAGGAACGCGTCACACGAGAGCTTGTGATTGGCCTAGATCGGGCGCTCGTGTGTGTGTGTTAGTGTGTGTGTGTGTGCGATGGTGTGTGTGAGTGTTTGTGCGTGTGTACGTGCGCGTGTGTGTGTGTTGACTGTGTGTGTGTGTGTGCGTGCGTGTCATGGATGTATGTACGTCCGTCTCTCCGGCTCTTTCTCTCTCTCTCTCTCTCTCTCTCTCTCTCTCTCTCTCTCTCTCTCTCTCTCTCTCTCTCTCTCTCTCTCTCTCTCGTTGTTAATATTGTTGAACGCGCACTTGGTCGCGCGCATGTGTGTGTGTGTGTGTGTGTGTGTGTGTGTGTGTGTGTGTTAGTGAGTGTGTGTGTGTGTATGTGCGATGGTGTGTGTGAGTGTTTGTGCGATTTTGTTTGAGATTCATGACAGAACAAGCTTGGTTCATTCAAACCAGGTCATTCCAGTATGCCAACAGATTTTTGTACTCCAAATCCAGTCAGTACTGCTAGTACTATTAGTGACACTGACAGAGATCAAAAAGAAAAAACAAATCAGCGCAAATGTACCACTTCATCTAAGACTCCTTTGAACATGAAAGGGAAATGTGCCACTGACAGTGACAATGTTGGGATTGAATTGAACCCACAACAGCCTAATTCTTTGTCAGACATTTTTGTTGAACAGGAAAGTATGTCTGTGTTTAACAATGGGCGGAACATGGAAGAAGCTTTCCTACATGCAAATAGTACTTACACTGAATTGAACATACAGGATGTTTGTGAACTTGAACAAAGTTATTTTCCTGGCTTGAGTATGGAGGACATTTCGGAACATATCTCACTTGAACACGCTTATTTCCCTGAGTCACGCACCAGTCATTCATGTGGAAATGTTTCTATGATACACACAGCAACAGCTGAAAATGAAATTGATGCTGATGACAACTGTCATGCTCGTGCTGATGATGACATCAACCTTGGACTTGAACCTGAACACAATTTTTGTTTTTCGCAAAGAGCACATGCTATTGAGGCAACTGTAAATGTTTCATCAAGACTGCCTGTCCATGATTTCATCAATGTTGAACACTCTATTTCACAGAAAGACAGACGAAAGCGACGCCGTGTTTCCAAAACTAAAACTACAAATGTTTCTCTTGACAGTGCCAACTCGCATGTCCATGATTTCATCAATGTTGAACACTCGTATTTTTCACAGAAATGGATGGCGCAGACTAACATGAACATGTGCTAGAAAAATAATGTAAAATGTTTAAATGTAATCTAATGTCAGTTGTGGGCAAACACTTAACCAAAGTTAAAACGTGACCTCAAAAATGGGGTAATATATATGCAAAAACTTAAAAAATATATCAATATGTGATGTCATGTTAAAGCTGTCTGCAAGCAGATTTCTACACCTTCTCGTGTCATGGCCTATCCGATTCCTTATATCTCAAAGTGTCTTCCACTTAATTTTCAGCCCCCTAGAGCAAGTCATTTGGCTGCAATCAAAGGAAACAACAAAAGCAACGAAAACGTTTTTATTTTACTGCGTTTTAGTGAAACATGCAGCCAATAAACACATATTCACTTGCAAAATTATACAACAAACTGTATCAATACATGTTTGTCACATTGCATTGCAAAAAAATTATCTACGATACCAAACCTAGAAAATAAACTGTACTTACAATGTATGCGCGTCTATCTAACCACACCTGGGATAACTGCAGTGAGTCGTCAAAAATAGTGTTTTTTCTGTGCGTTTTTTGCAAATAATGCAATAACAGCACACACAGACACACATTTGCTTGCAGAATTAAACAACAAATTTCACTGATACATGTTAGTCATTTTGCATCCAAAAAGAATGATCTACGACTCCAAACTTTGAAATATAAACTGCACTTATATTAAAATATTCTGTCAACACGTACTTCAGTTTAAGGCCTAAGTACTTAAGCATTTAGGGTCGAATCTACTTCCGCTATATTCGAAAGGGTGTGCTTGCCAGCTTCTTTAATGCAAAAAAATTGAAAATATTATTCATGACGTTGCATTAAAAGAAAAAAGAAAGCTTTCAGATCTTAGAATGTCACTTCATGTTCAGACAAAAACTTCAAATTGTTAAAACATGTCATTTTGGGGGGGTAAAAACTTAAAAAATACTGAAATTTCATGTTGCAAATGCCTTAGTGGGCAAAAACTAAAAAATGTTAAGGTGTGACTTTATTTAGGCACATTTCAACTCGCTTCTCATCAAGGATAGCAAAAATGTGATTCAAAAATTTTCTTATTTGTATATTACACTATTTTTTTTCGATCAAATTAATTATTACAAACATTGTCTAAAGTGACAAACTATGAAAATCATGCATTTAAAAAAAAACCAAAGCTTTTAGAGCTTTCTGATGTCGCTGTAACACTTAAAGCTGCCAGCAAGCAGATTTCTACACCTTCTCGTATGATGGCCTATCCAATTCCTTATATCTCAAAGTGTCTTCCACTTTATTTTCAGCCCCGTAGAGCAAGTCGTTTGGCTGCAATCAAAGCAAACAATAAAAGCAACGAAAAAGTGTTTATTTTACAACGTTTTTGTCAAACATGCAGCCAATAAACAAATATTCACTTGCAAAATTATACAACAAACTGTATGAATACCTGTTTTTCACATTGCATTCGAAAAAAATTATCTACGATACCAAACCTAGAAAATAAATTGTACTTACATGTATGAGCGTCTATCTAACCGCACGTGGAATAACTCTGCAGCAGAGCGTATATTGCACGCTCTGCTCCGCAGTGAGTCGTCGAAAATAGTGGTTTTTTCTGTGCGTTTTTTGTAAATAATGCAATAACAGCACACACATTTGCTTGCAGAATTAAACAACAAATTTCACTGATACATGCTAGTCACATTGCATCCAAAAAGAATGATCTACGACTCCAAACTTTGAAAATAAACTGCACTTATATTAAAATATTCTATCAACCCCTACTTAAGTTTAAGGCCTAAGTACTTAAGCATTTAGGGTCGAAACTACTTCCGCTATATTCGAAAGGGTGTGCTTGCCAGCTTCTTTAACAAAAATATTCATTTTGTCAAAGTAACATGGACGCCTGTTCATTTTGAATGAACATTTTTCTTGTCTTGGTTGTGAACCCTCTTACCTCCCAAATAAAACAGAGAGAGAGAGAGAGAGAGAGAGAGAGAGAGAGAGAGAGAGAGAGAGAGAGAGAGAGAGAGAGAGAGAGAGAGAGAGAGAGAGAGAAAGCGAGAGAGAAAGCGAGTGAGAGAGACAGAGAAAGGGAGAGAGAAAGCGAGAGAGAGAGAGAGAGAGAGAAAGCGAGAGAGAAAGCGAGAGAGAGAGAGAGAGCGAGAACGAGAGGAAAAGCGAGAGAGAGCGAGAGAGAGAGAGAGAGAGAGAGAGAGAGAGAGACTGCCAGAGACAGAGAAAGAGAGAGAGAGAGAAAGCGAGAGAGAGAGAGAGAGAAAGCGAGAGAGAAAGCGAGAGAGAGCGAGAGAGAGAGAGAGAGACTGCCAGAGACAGAGAAAGAGAGAGAGAGAGAGACACACAGCGAGAGAGAGAGAGAGAGAGAGAGAGAGAGAGAGAAAGCGAGAGAGAAAGCGAGAGAGAGAGAGAGAGAGAGAAAGCGAGAGAGAGAGAGAGAGAAAGCGAGAGAGAGAGAGAGAGAAAGCGAGAGAGAAAGCGAGAGAGAGAGCGAGAGAGCGAAAGCGAGAGAGAAAGCGAGAGAGAGCGAGAGAGAGAGAGAGAGAGAGAGAGAGAGACTGCCAGAGAGAGAGAAAGAGAGAGAGAAAGAGAGATAGAGAGAAAGAGAGAAAGTGAGAAAAAGAGAGAGAGAGAAAGCGAGAGAGAAAGCGAGAGAGAGCGAGAGAGAGAGAGAGAGACTGCCAGAGACAGAGAAAGAGAGAGAGAGAGAGAGACACAGCGAGAGAGAGAGAGAGAGAGAGAGAGAGAGAGAGAGAGACAGAGAGAGACAGGGAGAGAGAGAGAGACAGAGAGAGAGAGAGAGAGAGAGAGAGAGCGAGAGAGAGAGAGAGACAGAGACACAGAGAGAGAGAGAGAGAGAGAGAGAGAGAGACAGAGACAGAGAGAGAGAGAGAGAGAGAGAGAGAGAGAGAGAGAGAGAGAGGAAATCAGCTGATAACTTACTTTCCCCTATATGTGCCGCGTTGGCCCACGTACATAATGCAGTCACGTTCATTTATCACAAAACCAGCGGCGGAAAATCAGTGCATTTTGCTGTCGTTGTTTGTTGTTATTGTTCATTTCGTTTTTCTTTAATACTCTTATTCAAGTTTACAGCTTAAGGGCTCTATGCGCATACTTCACAAAATGTTATGCTGTCAGAAGCAAATTTATGTATGATGCATTGCAGACAGGTTACAATGATCAGTACAGATTATTTCATTACTACAAGAGACAGGCCAAACACAGCGGTAATGATGATGGTCGTGGTGGCCATACCGCTCTCTATGACAGATATGATAACAATGTTTTCTTGCGCTGATCTGCATGATCAAACAACACAAAAAGCGTTCAACAGTAAAATAGAAAAGTCGATGTAACACGGACATGCCCCGCCCTTACCGTCTCTCTCTCTCTCTCTCTCTCTCTCTCTCTCTCTCTCTCTCTCTCTCTCTCTCTCTCTCTCTCCTCTCTCTCTCTCTCTCTCTCTCTCTCTCTCTCATTTTTCCTATCTCAACCTCCTCCGCCTCATGCTTCTTCTGCCCCCCCCCCCCCCCCCCCACCCTATCCTCTCCGCAAAAAAATGTGCCGTTTCTAGTCCAGCAACACGTTACATGACGTCGATCTGCATGAACAAACAAGGAGAGCGGGCGATAAAGTATTGATACACGTCGATATTCCCCTCCGCCGCTTCCAGCCTTAGCCAATCACACGCGCGATTTACATTCATTATACGACCCCAGCCTCGCTGCCGCCCGGGAGGATATCATTCTATATTCACCGGCGTAGCGGCCATTGAAGAGAAGATTAGGAGGTCATTAGTAATTAACCGGGTCCGTAATAACAGCGGCTGTCGTCTGCTGGACATTGTGGACAAGAGAGTTGAAGCCTCCTCGTTATTTTATTACCGTGGCTCATTAAGGCTGTCGTCAGTCTGGGACAGATCCGACATTATGTATCATTTAAAGCGTCATTATCTACACTCGGCCACTGCCACAGCTGAGGAAGGCAAATCTCATCGTCATTCAATCATGATGACATCTTTACCCAGTCCGTATTGTCGTAGCTATTAACGTCATTAAGGATGGTATTGTCATGGCCGTCGAAGCTCTGGTTTTGAGACGTAGAGATTTAACGAAGTGGAAGAAATCGATGTTATAAGTTAAGTGTGTTTGCAGCAAATGTCTTTAGTAGGTTCAGAGGCAAGTGCGCATCACAAATTGCAGAAGATCCGGTAACTGATAGACTCATTAAATAAACAAGCCGGACTATTACATGATTTCATGCATTACATCGCTGTGAAAGGTGCTTTTAATGACATACCAAATAAATAGAATACACCCGATTCGGGAGACGAACATTTAAAGTCGTATGGAACATCTTTTTAAGGATTGTAAGCTGCAGTTTTATTTTCGGAAAATGGTAGATGACAGCTTACTTTCGGGTTTTTTCCCATACTTTGAAGCTGAGTATATAGTTCGACGTTACTATAATAGACTTTAAGGATACTTTCTCTCCCCTTTCCCACTACATTGTCTCGTTTGTGAATGTTTTGTTGTGTCTATAATTCAACATTGCACAAACTTACCTTCTTGTTTAAAACCGGCACGGTTGGCCTAGTGGTAAGGGAGGTCGTGGGTTCGAACCTCGGCCGGGTCATACCTAAGACTTTGGGCGGGGATGTAGCTCACTCGGTAGCGCGCTGGATTTGTATCCAGTTGGCCGCTGTCAGCGTGAGTTTGTCCCCACGTTCGGCGAGAGATTTATTTCTCAGAGTCAACTTTGTGTGCAGACTCTCCTCGGTGTCCGAACACCCCCGTGTGTACACGCAAGCACAAGACCAAGTGCGCTCAAAAAAGATCCTGTAATCCATGTCAGAGTTCGGTGGGTTATAGAAACACGAAAATACCCAGCATGCTTCCTCCGAAAGCGGCGTATGGCTGCCTGAATGGCGGGGTAAAAACGGTCATACACGTAAAAGCCGTGGGAGTTTCAGCCCATGAACGAACAAACAAATGACTTTAAAATTAGCAATCTAGTGTCTGCTCCGCCTGGCGTCTGGCATTATGGGGTTAATGCTAGGACTGGTTGGTCCGGTGTCAGAATAAAGTGACTGGGTGAGACATGAAGCCTGTGCTGCGACTTCTGTTTGAGAGAGAGAGAGAGAATGTGGGTTTAGTGAGAGAAAGCGAACACACATTTGACTCACTTCTGTTCTTTTTTCATCTGGGGATCTTTCAGTTCTTTTTCTCTTCTCATTTTCGTTGGTCTTGTTCCCCTATAGTGAGTGACTTTTGGGGTACCATCAGGGTTTAGGCGAAGGCCGTGGGGATAATTGGCAATCGACATGGAAGTGGCAAGAGTAAGTCGTCTGAGGCGAAAGTGGAAGGGAAAGTACAGGCGTCTTCTCGAGAGCTTTTGCGTGTCGTGGCCGAGGGGGTGGAAAGCTAGTTAGTACTGGACTCCCTCTTCAAAGACTAACTTCGTTTTTTGGTGTGGGAATGGATTTTTCGACCTAACTTTTGGAAGTCTGAGAGAGAGAGAGAGAGAGAGAGAGAGAGAGAGAGAGAGAGAGAGAGAGAGAGAGAGAGAGAGAGAGAGAGAGAGAGAGAGAGAGAGAGAGAGAGGTCAGAAGTCAGAAGTCAGAAGTCAGAAGTCAGAAGTCAGAAATTTTATTCGCGTAAACACAGGCCCGGTTCATAGTGAAAAGGGTGCTTGGGGGTTTGGGTAATCGAACGATCAGCAATCATCAGTGTTCACATTGGGTTCTGTCCGTTACAAACACAATGCATCGTTCGGAAGCATCCGACTGGTATTCCAATTCAGGAAATAACTGTTCCGTTTTAAATAGATGTTTTTCAATACCGATCGCGGTTTGTCAGTCACAACACATATGTGAATCTGTGTTCCCACGAGCTGATTAGCTTCGTGAAAAGAGTCAGTCTGGCATGGCACGCAGGTAGCATTGTACCAATGTAGACAGGACCTGGAGATCTGCAGTCAAATGGTCCATTTCTTCTCGAAAGGCGTTGCGGTCGACTTGGGGCAGGCGCCGGATAGTTGGGGGCATGTCTTCCTCTTGTCGGTACGACGTGGTCTCGGCTGTTTCGCAGTCATATGTCAGCACGTAGTCGTCTCCCCTTGCAATCAGCTGTTTCTTGCCACCTTTTCTTTCACAGACGACTTTTATGAGAGCGCGGTTTCTGTTTCTGTTAAACAGTCTTGCTTTCTGTTGAACGTTCTTTGAGCAGTTTAAGGCTAGATCGTATACATCGCCTGGATCAAATTTGTCTGTTGCTGCCAGTTCCGCTGCAGTGGTTTCATCGTCTGCTATCGGTGACGTCACATCACAACACACCTCTGACCTGACATTCTGGCTGACCTTGTTGCAGTGATGTTCCTAGGACTGGAGGGCAACAGGACAAAATGTCCTGAATCAAAAAACGAATAGGACATCATGTCCTGACTACAAAAAAACAATAGGACATTCAGATCAAGCGAACCAATCATGGCACCTAACCTTTTTAGATGACTGAGAATATATGAATAAAGGCAAATAAAAACTGAACAGTTCCAAATTTATTTTAATATTTTAAATGCAACAGTGTTCAGTCGGGTTACTTTCACACACACAGACACATGCTTCAGAATGCCATAAGTGATCTTTCACACACACTGACACACACACACACACACACACACACACAGCTGAGCCAAGGGAACATAGAAAACCAGCTCTGCACAAACTTTCTGGTCGCCTCTACTTTCGTTTCTTGCGTCTCTTCCTGCGTCTCTTCCTGAGGTTGTAGATCTGGCTCACCTTCTGAGGCTTCAGTCTCTGACGGGGCCGAAGGCCCTGCAACTTGACTGTCCGTGTCGTCCTTTTTTTTTAACAAAGCCACTCAAAAGTGTCTGCCCTTTTCCCACGCAAACCTTTTTCTTCGGCGGCATCTTTGCAGAAATGTGGCGGCGGAAGTAAAATGTCGCTGTCAAAAGTAGCGAGAGTTGTGGCTCTTGTAATATTGTTCGGTCGAGAGTTGCGTCCCTTGTGTTATTGTTCGACCGAGAGTGAAAATTGAAGTTCAAGTAGGCCCCGATTCGAACTCGTTTTAACGGGGTTTGATACTTCAGTTTGTACAAATTCTTCTTGCAGTGACCGCTCTAGACGTAATACTATCGGACAATGACCGCTGACTTCGCGATCGGATCGGACATTTGACGGGACTGAGGTGTTTGCAATCGGTCATTTTACAACCTAAATCGGTCTATGACCGATGACCGACGCCTCGGAACATCACTGTTGTTGTGTCACAGTGGGCACGTGGCTGACCTTGTTGTGTCACAGTGGGCAGGCGTGTGCTGTGTTGGAGCGGCCAGCCTGCGTGTTTCACGTGTTTTTTCAACCCTGGAATGTTGTTTATCATAGTCTTTTCTTGGCGAGTCAAGAGGATACGGGTGAAGATAAGCACTTGCCTGTTTGCTGCTCTTGTTGTTCTTTTGATTTTGCGTAGACCGTAGCTCTGTGTCCCTTCGAGAGAGAGCGAGAATAAGAGAGAGAGAGAGACCAGACAGACAGAGACAGAGTCAGTGACAGAGACACAGATAGAGAGGGAGAGTGCGAGAGAGAGAGCGAGCGAGCGAGAAAGAGACAGAAAGAGAGAGAGACAGAGAAAGGGACAAAAAGAGAGAGAGACAGAGAAAGGGACAAAAAGAGAGAGAGACAGAGAAAGGGACAAAAAGAGAGAGAGAGACAGAGAAAGGGACAAAAAGAGAGAGAGACAGAGAAAGGGACAAAAAGAGAGAGAGCTGTGGAAGGGGGATGGGGTTGTCCTCTGACTTCTATTTGACATTATAGTTCTTTCAAAGAATGAAAAACGAAAGTGAAAGAACATTGATTTCTAACCATCATTTCTGATAGCGAACGTACCCTCTCCCCTGCTCTTTCTGTATCTTTCAATTCCAACCGTTAGGATTTTCCCCCTGTCTTCAGTAACCCCAACCATAACTGTCACCCACATGTTGCGGACGATGTCAAAGCCCCTTAGGTCTGCACGTGCTGGGTTTGACTTGAAGTGCGCGAGGCATTAAATGTTGTCTGCAGTAAAACTGTGACGGCTGGCGATCGTTGGTACACGTCAGAATTACACATAGAATGACCGGGGGGGGGGGGGGGGACATTGGTTTTATCAGCAAGCTTTGTGGTTAGCTGTCTTTTTGGCCGTAGTTGTGTCACGTGTCTGCCTTGACAGTCTGTACGTCTAAGAGGCAGTCCTGTGAAATATCGTCACAATCACATTAAGCATGAAATCTATATGCATCTAGTGTATATCTTGATTTGTCCTCTGCATTGAATAAATTTGTTAATCGTGAAATAATTGCCTTTTTTGTAGCAATCTTCCTTTTCTCTTGCTTCCACTTTGTCAGTCTGTCACTTGAGGTCATCTCTCTCTCTCTCTCTCTCTCTCTCTCTCTCTCTCTCTCTCTCTCTCTCTCTCTCTCTCTCTCTCTCTCTCTCTGTTTTTTTCCGGCAGTTCATCTGCCCCCCCCCTCTCTCTCTCTCTCTCTCTCTCTCTCTCTCTCTCTCTCTCTCTCTCTCTGTTTTTTCCGGCAGTTCAACTGCCCCCCTCTCTCTCTCTCTCTCTCTCTCTGTTTTTTTCCGGCAGTTCATCTGCCCCCCCCCCCCCTCTCTCTCTCTGTCTCTCTCTCTCTCTCTCTCTCTCTGTTTTTTTCCGGCAGTTCATCTGCCCCCCCCCCCTCTCTCTCTCTCTCTCTCTCTCTCTCTCTCTCTCTCTCTCTCTCTCTCTCTCTATCTCTCCCTCCCACCCTTACACCTCTCTTTATTACTGACCGCTGTTCGATCTCCTCCAACAACTCCATTTTCAATCACGTCCTTTCCCTTCCCATCCCATCTTGTTAAATCTGTTCAAGTCCTCAACACTTTCCTCCCCACCTCCAACTCCCACCCCAAACCCCAACCACTGATCGTTCCATCCTTCTAACACCCCCTCCCCACCTGCAACTCCCACCCCAAACCTCAACCACTGATCGTTCCATCCTTCTAACACCCCCTCCCCACCTCCAACTCCCACCCCAAACCCCAACCACTGATCGTTCCATCCTTCTAACACCCCCTCCCCACCTCTAACTCCCACCCCAAACCCCAACCACTGATCGTTCCATCCTTCTAACACCCCCTCCCCACCTCCAACTCCCACCCCAAACCCCAACCACTGATCGTTCCATCCTTCTAACACCCCCTCCCCACCTCTAACTCCCACCCCAAACCCCAACCACTGATCGTTCCATCCTTCTAACACCCCCTCCCCACCTCTAACTCCCACCCCAAACCCCAACCACTGATCGTTCCATCCTTCTAACACCCCCTCCCCCCTTCTATTACCCCCTCCCTCCGCCAACTCTTGTTCTGGCAGTAATTGACTTTCATTTCCGCGGCCGGCCTTTGACAAGGGAGAGTAGGACAGCGGCACAGTAGCGCGACAGGAGAGAGGACAGTGAGGTTGTCGAGCCCTGCACGTGATGTACGTCCCGTTCTGTAGACAACGGGGACAGCTAGTTGCGCTGCAGCATAGTTCAGGAGGACTTTTTTTTTTAATAATCGCGAGACCACTTTTCTCCACCCTTTATGCCGTCTGCTCCCCTTCCCCTCTTCTGTTTCATTTTCTAAATTGATGACATAATTATGGTGCATTTCATTCCGAACACGGAATACAGTGAGAGTAGTTAAAGTGTAACTAAACAAGCAAAAAGGAAAAACATCGTTCAGCAACCTTTACACTTTGATATGAAGAAGGGCCTCATATACTGTCGAACTGCGAAAAAAAAAATTTTTTCTCTCACTCGGACACTGTTTGACGGACATGTGAAGTGCGCGCCAGGAACGACAATCTTCTTAGTTTACCTGATTAATGCCCTTAATTTTTGGTTCTGGTACTTTCAGTTCCGGCTGTTGTCATCAATCTATCAAAATAAAAGATCAAACGGAGTTTTCGATTTTTATTTCATGGTTCAGAAAAATATTGCATATTTTCTGAAGTTAACCGTTTTAGCAAATCTTTCTTTGATTCTTAAAAGTCATTTCAGATTTTTGAAAAATAGTTAACGGTTAGTAATTACCAATATATCGTAAACAAACATATCGATAGGTTTTGGTAAGAAGACACAAGTGCGATGAATGTGGTACCAGTATTTTTGTGGTAAGTAAGGATGCATTTCTTTGCTGTAAGCACATTTACAATGCACATTTAATCTGTTTAGCAACATAAACGAAAGCATGGTACAGTGCCGCTTGTTTGTGGTCTATCTTTTCGCGGCAGATGCGTAACAATTAGGGTCTCAGTTGGAAAAAGCGGCTTCTTGGAACCAGAGCAGATTTGGCTTGGGTTCTTTGAGTGTGAATGATCGACGAGTGGCTTGACATTTTTAACGAATCATTACTGTAGCCTACTTGAAACCATCATCTGTTTCTGAATTTGCCATCAGTTATGATTGAGCAGTCTCATAGGAATCGTCCATAAAATGTTAAACCGAAAAAGGGCAGACGATTCTGAATCACACAGGCTGCTGTACAAAATCAGATCTAAAACGATATTTTGAACTGCGACGTCTGCGTAAATGCCCTGTAACAAAATACCTTGTCCTGGTCATGTGTATACACATCAGCTTCTATTGGGAAGATCAGTATTTTATATTAATCACAAATTTATACAAGATTAGAAATAGTTCTGAAGATCGCCTTTGATTTCAGTTTCAGCGGCAAACTAGCACTGTAACAGATCTGTCCAAACCGGCATCGTTTCATGGTTGAAACTTGAATAATCCCAAATAGATCTGAGTGGGGGTAAGTTTTATAGTATTTCAATTTTTTACGGCAGTTTTATTTAAAGATAGTGTAGTGGATGTCTCTGGTGAAGACTACAGTTATATGAATTTTTTGTTGTAATATTAAAATGATTGTTCTTTATTTACACAATTGAATAATTTGTATTTATTTGTTTGCAGATGACGGCATACTGAGTGCTCCAAGAACATACGCCTGCTGGCATTTTGTGTCTTTTCTGAAGACGTCGAGGCAAGCAGAAGTCACGGTCCTGGCCACACACACACAATGACATGAACAAGAAATGATATTTTTTCATGGGCATATCCAGTATTAAAACTTTATTACCATGCAAACGCAATTTAGAGAAGGTCATCGGTCACACACACACACACACACACACACACACACACACACACACACACACACACACACACACACACTGGGCGGATCCGGAGGGGGGTTCCGGGGTTTCCGGACCACTTAGGAGCCGGCCTTTGTATTCTAAGTGACGATTTTGGAAAGAAGTTGGCTAATTAGTTTGCTCAGGTTGCGCCAGATCAATCAATTGTCCTTGTTGTGATTCAAATTTTTCTTCTTAATATATTTACTTTTTTGGAAGGTGTATTAGGGGATGTTTCTTGGCTCAGATTGATCCATTTTCTTTGTTTTTATCAACATTTGTCGGAACCCCCCCCAAGGAGGTTGAACGCTTCGCGTCTTCAACTAAACGCTTCGCGTCGTCAAATTGTCCCTAAAAGAAATTTGGAAACTCCCCCTTAAAAATGATGTGATCCGCCCCTGCACACACACAAACACACACAAATAGAGAAGTAACAAGAAATTTCTACGAGGTAGATAAAACACCCCCGTCAAAGGGAAATAACCTTCTCAGTTGGTGGCAGTGACTGAGTGAGAATGGTTATTTCCCTTTGACCATTAAGATGTTCCTCTAAAGTCCTTGTATAATTTTCATCCACCAATAACTCCCTAACCGTGTGTTTGACTGGTCCCAATTTTTGTAAGGACCGTCTCAGGAATGTATAGAACCTGTTCACCAAGTTTGGTGACGATCGGTCCGTTCATTCTTGAGATCTACTTGCGAACACAAACAAACACACAAACAAACACACAAACAAACAAACACATCGAGTGAAACCTATACACACCCCTATACCGGGGGTGTAATAAATGGATACAGTTTTTCTTTAGGCCTAAAAAAAAAAATAGGTGTGGTTACGGTAACCCGACCTACCCTAATTTTAGGGGCCGATCCTATAACTTTTTATTACATTTGTCAAAAAACACAAAAAAAAACCGAGTGCAAAAAACGCAATGAAAGCGAAAGCGCCCGAGTCGCACGCTTATTTCCCTGTCAAGTAGGTTTAATTTGTACACATTAGAAAAAAAGTTTAAAAAAAAAAAAGTGATTGCCTACCTACCTACCCTATTTTTTTGGCTATGTTACCGTAACCACACCTATTTTTTTTTTTTGGCCTTATTTAAATTACAATCAGATGTGGTCGTAGAACAGGCACTGTAAACAAAACCTAGCATGATATACCACTTGTGTGATGTTTCGGTCAATATCTTTATTTTCCTTTCAGAAATACATTGGCGTTTTGAATGTCAAGGGAAGTGATACAAATGCTGCAGCGGGCTATCAAGAACACGAAGGCAAACAAGGTAAATACCTACTTCTGACATTAGTTTACTTATTAACTCTTTCTATACTGGCCATTATCCCCCCAGTCTCTCCCCAGAAACTGGCCATTTGCATGGGTTTGCAAAAAA
>NW_027126448.1:0-12500 GCF_037325665.1 Littorina saxatilis | reverse complement strand
CCGTTACAACCGGTACATATATCAAACATGACAGCCTCTCTCTCTCTCTCTCTCTCTCTCTCTCTCTCTCTCTCTCTCTCTCTCTCTCTCTCTCTCTCTCTCTCTCTCTCTCTCCCACTATCACACACATACACACACACTCTGACTTTCACTCCTTCTCTCACAAACCGGCACACACTCACACACACACACACACACACACACACACACACACACACACACACACACACACACATACACCCACACACACACACACACACACACACACACACACACACACACGCGCACAATACATACATGTTTGGGTATGTACAGGGGATGGCTGGTGCTTCATCAAATACATCCTCAACTACAACATACATCAAAGGACATAGTTGTTTAAAAACCAGCAGCTACGCAATGCACTCAACCACATCAACAAAACAGAGAGACATGAAGCAAAATAAATCATTCTGTTACACCTTAGGAAGTAAATCACGGCGTTTGTTAACATAATAAATAAATCTGCCTAAATCATGGAGACCCTTCTTGTTTTGCATTATCAACTGAAAGGAAACCAAACAAAGATATGATGTGTATTTAAAGGGTAAGTATTGACAGCGAAGATCGTTCAATGCATCACAGTGAACTAAAATGTGCATTTCATCCTCAGGTGCTTTTTTTGCAGAATGGGCAAAACAAGTCCTGTAGGGTATGTGGGGAGTATCTCAATTTATGTGAGCGTAATTCGGACACGCCCGCTCTGAACCTAATGAGTACATCTCTTATATGCTTATTTTTGACAAAAGTAAAATACGTGTCCATGCAAACAGATAACTTAAATACGCTGTAAACCTCAAACCTTGCGCTGGTATTGATGCGCTCTTGCCAATTTTGAATATTACAATCTATTAACCTCTGTCTAAAACGTTTCAAAAAAGCTTTCTCGCATTGCACACCTTGGTTTTCCCACACAAATCCGAAACCAAATTTATACAAAGTTAATCTTACTTGGGATGTCCAACAAAACTTGCCTTGCCTGTGCAAATACAACTGCATATTATAAGCTTTTTTAGGGAGTCTGGAATCATTCATCTGGACTAGGCGTAGCCAATATTTTATACATGCAACATGAGAAAAAATGTACAACGGATAGCGACCAGTTTCAGCATATGCTATGTCGTTTGGTGTTCTTGGCGCCACGTTTAAAATCTTTTTAAGCGCAAACGTGTGAATCTTCTCTATCTGTGTTTGTGGGTAAAGACCCCAAATTTCTGAACCATATAACAGGATAGGCTGTATCTGAGCATCAAATAGTTTCAAAAACAGGTTTGGGGAGAAATAACCGAGTCTCCATAATGTTCTTAATAACTCAAAAACACCTTTCTTAGCCCTGGATGCCATATCATTAAGAGCATTTGAAAAGGTCATGCGGGTAGTGAAAACAAGTCCTAAATACTTATAAGAGCTTACTATCTTCATCTTGACGCCGTTGAAAAACCATTTTTCGTTCTGAGAAATGTATCCCCCGTTTCTAAAAATAATTATGTTTGATTTTTCCAGGTTAACCTCTAAATCCATGTCATTAGCTTTGTGGGCAAGAATATTCAGTTGGTTTTGTAATCCAACCACGGTATCAGATAATAAAACAATATCATCAGCGAAAAGCAAAATGAATAGTTCAAGTAAGTCAGGCACCATCTGTATTCCATGTTTACCCTTACAAATAATTTCCGACGCCAGATCATTAATAAACAGGGAAAAAAGAAGCGGGCTGGTTATTTCCCCCTGCTTGAGGCCTTTGTGACAAAAAAAAGGCGTCGGTCAGTTTACACCCATATCTTACTCGGCCTTTAACTTTTCTGTACATGCCTTGGATGGCTTGTAACATCTTGCCTTCAACTCCTGATCCGCGCAAAATAGGCCAGAGCTTACAGTGGGAAATTAAATCAAAGGCTTTTCGAAAATCAATAAAAGCAACGTACAACTTTTTTTCTCAGCAAATGCCTCTGAATCATACTGAACAAAGTAAATATGTGATCAACGGTGCGGTGATCTTTCCGAAACCCTGCTTGTATATCACCGAGTAAATGTTGCTCTTCTACCCAACAGAGAGAGAGAGAGAGAGAGAGAGAGAGAGAGAGAGAGAGAGAGAGAGAGACAGAGAGACAGAGAGACAGAGAGAAACAGGGACATAGACAGAGACGCAAAGAGAGACAGACGGAGACAGAAAGACAGAGAACTGTATGCTCAAATACTGCTGAATAGCTCTGTGCAAACTCTGATTGTAGGGTCTTTGTTGCAAGCATTTTGATGTCGGAAGGTAGGTAGGTACGAGCACGAATTGGTAATGTGGCAGGATTTTTTGCGACCGTGCACAGATTTGTGTGTTTGTTTGCGACAGACCAGTTTGCGACAAAAAACTTGTTCTTGGCGACACATTTTTTCAGTAAGGGTAGACAGGTGTGTGGTTTCCGCGTCTTTGAAGGAAGCAATAATGAAGCCACCAATAAAGATATCATCTTGGCAATGGCTTAATTGGGGCTATCTCCAGTTTCGTGCCATCTATGGCTTTATTGCACTGATGGAAAACTGCCTAGCCAGACTCTCGTGCAAAATCCGTCATTACTTGAATAAAAACAGATCTTTCCATACCATCCCGAATAAGGCAGTAACATGCTGAAATATTGATATAGATATAAGCGTACCTAACCTGGTTACTGGTGTGTTTTCTTTTTATGTAAAAACATATGAATCTAGTACATTCCTACAAATACGATTGCAAAATATGTATATACGATTTACATTTATTAGTTTTCTTTCATGTTTATTTAATTTTTATAAAAGTCCCAGACGGATGAGCGGGGTTAGGACGGCGGTTCATAGGTTTGGGGAGGGAGTGGGGGTGGGGAGGGGGGGGGGGGGGTAGTAGATGAGGGGGAAAAAAGGGGGTGGGGTTGGTGAAAGGTGGAGGGAGGAAGCCTGGCCGTGGGAACAATTTGCGACAATCATTTCCGACTTCATTTCAAAACAATTTTGGGTGCGTGTCCTCTCTGTATAAGGATTACTGTCTTTGAACAAACAAGTTCTCACGTACACAGGTATTTAGTTTCCGGTCATTAACTTTGACTGTTACACAAGGTTCGCTATAACGACAATACACCAGAATCGTTACTTCGCATAAAAGAAGATTTTTTTTTTTTAAATTAGCAAAGAAAACTCAGGTGAAATGTTTTCCGGCTTTTGTGACTGCCACACACAGTTTACAATAACGACCATATACCAAAGTCATTAATTCTCAATATAAAAAAAGTGCAGTTAAGAAAACACACACCTGAATAAGCAGACACTTAGTCTGCAGACAAATACCACAGAGTCGTTGGTTAAACATCCCCCGGAAGCGCTACTGAATAGCACTTTTTTATGCCACCTTCGTCACAACAATGGTAAGTTTGTTCAAACTGTCGACACAAGTCGACATATAGTTGTCCCCCACCGCGACGAAACTTGATCAATCATTAATTGACGGAGAGCGACAAAGTCGAGACGAACCACGGACTGTTTTGCTGTGTCAACAATGAAGTATCAATGAATCTTTGTGTGAAATCTCTCTCTTCCTGCTGAGTCAACGGGTTGTGTTTGTATGCGTGTACTACTGACACACTTTTGTGAGAGGGGAGGGTAGTGGGGTTGGGGGTGGGGGGGGGGGGGGTCGGTGAGGGGGGAGGGTACCTTTGTCAGTATGGAACTGTTTGAACAAAGTTTGTGATGAATCAGATTCGGCACGTTTGACTTTTTTGAAGATAGTCACGCGTCACATTTAAACGCAGACACAGAAATACAGACGCACCGACACAGACACAAATACATACATACAGATAGACAGACAGACGGAAACAGGTAGACCTACAGACAGACAGACATACAGGCAGCCAGACAGACAGACAGACAGACAGACAGACGGACACAGACAGACAGACAGACAGACAGACAGACAGACAGACTGTCACGATCGGGTGACAGAGACCAAGAAAGTGTCACTCAGTGGAGTGCCTGTTCTTGGTCGTGTATGATAGAAAGCGCCTGTGCGTGATATTGGGTTACAGCAGAGTTTGCTGACGGTGCTCTACGAGCACGGATGTTTTGTATCGCACGAGTTTTACAGTGGAGGTTTCTGCTGTCATAGCTAGGGCTGACGGTTTTTTCGCTGACAGCGCACACGGGATTTTCACGGATTGAGTTTCTCGTGTCTTTTTCTGCTTGGGAGGCAGAATTGTGTATAGCTGGACTGGGTTTTGGGACAAGGTCAGTCACGTGTATTTGGCTAGGTGGTCTGTCAGAGACTCAAGGACGGCACACTTGACACCCAGCGGCAGAAGGGGAAGGATCGTATACACAGTTTCTAGAGTATGATGGTTTTTCACCGAGTATTATATTCGGCACTCTAGGGGAACTTCCACAAGTTATTTCTTTTTCTCTGCCACATGTTTTGCTGAGGACAAGTCGTCAACATTCCTTCGTCGGCGATGGCTTTCGCATAAGGATTCGACAAGGGGTTCTGGACGGTTTTGGTCACTGTTGACGAACAGAGGCTGTTCCAGGGAGGAAGCGGACTTTGCTTCCATTGAGAGTACAATCATAGGCTTTTGAGGTAATAAATCATTATTTAACGCTGTTGATGAGTCTGTGTTGTGGAATGAAATACTCTCTGTTGTTCTTTCCAGGTTAGCGCATAATTTACTCTCTGTGACGCTAAAATACTAATCTGTATATGGTTTTTGCAGATAGGGAGAGAAGGACGGAAAATGACTGTTTTGTTGTTGTAAAAAGTCCATTTTGTGCAGGCCCACGTGCTCGATGAGATATTTAAAGATGACATGTTTTAAGGTGGTGGGTGAGGGGTAGCTGACATGTTTAGTGCACCGATGCTTTCTGTTTGCAGCCTTCGTTTCGTTTCGCTTCGTTCGCCTCGCTTCGTTACGTTCCTGTAACATCTGCACGGCTGACTCTGGCGGGAACTGTTGAGGCTACGCTAACCAGGAGACCGGCTAACCAGGAGACCGGCTAACCAGCGGACCGGCTAACCGGCAGCGGACCGGCTAACCAGCGAACCGACTAACCAGCATACCGGCTAAGCAGCAGCAGCAGAGATAAAGCTAAGTGCACCATGTCGTACGCACCCCGTTGACCACCGTTGTCTTTTCGTATCTATGATTTCATTGGAGTAGTGACAACGTGGGGTGTGTGACACCTGCACGAACTAGGGCTTTTCGGACAGAACATTCTCATTTAACTATATTTACACGGGTTCAGCGTGTTCCTATAATTTTCTACATACTACTGGCATTTTGTCAGTGAACACTGGTTTTTACGTGTTGAGAACGTAAAAGGAACATATTTTGAGTGAAGGCTCGAGGGAGGTGGAGAGTTTATACATAAACAGGCGTCTGAAACTTATACTTTTGTTGACTCTATTTAATTGTATGACTGCGAGAGTGGATCGTGGTGTGGTTAGTTAATTAGTAGTAATTAACCGGTTCATAATCACCTTGAGTGATATATTGAAACGTGACACATGGGGGCCAAGCCGGGATTTACTCAGTTAATTTCTGACTGATAAAGACCCACCAATTAAGGATAACTAAGAGCAGATAATCTCGTCAGTGCTCGACTTATTTTCTGCTTGGTGCTACCCTTTTTTGTATAGTTTTGATCATATACCACACCTTAAGCGATTCACATCTTGCAGGAAATGTAAATTGTAATTTGTGAGTTATTGTATGCGCTAACTGTGATTACTTCCCTTTCCTTTGTTTGTGAATCTTTGTTGTTGTACGTTCAGAGTTTTCCGTTGCAGAGAGCTGAGCGGGGTTAACGGATTTGTTGTTCGTTTTACTCAGTTTTCTCTACATTGTTGTTTCGCATTCTGTAACAGGTTACATTTCTACCGTCTTGTTTTACTTGGATTTTTCTCCATATTTTGACTTTGTTGGAATTTTGGGGGGGAAGGGTCCGAGGACTTCTGTCCTAACCAAGGCTGTGGGAGACACTCTGTTTCACCGCAAAAAGCAGCCGATAAAGTAGGCCACGGCTGTGGGAAACACTTTGTTTCACCGCAAAAAGCAGCCATAAAGTAGGCTACGCGATTTGTTCTACACCGTTTGGATTTTTCTTCTGCATTTTCTGGTTGCTGGATTTTTGTATCCACCGCTTTCATCACCGCGTGTTCTAGCTATAGCTGCGTTAGACTTATTTTGGTAATAAAGCTTTGCTAAAACTAACCATGGCTACAGGGGGATCTCCTACGAGGAGAATAACTTTCGAGACTCCTGGGAGCGAGCAACCGACTGAGCGAGACGCACGCGTTAGAGCCCGAAGCGTTCTAAAACGCTTAGAAGTAGAACGGAAGGAAGAATTTGAGCGACTGACAAGAAAAGAAGAACGTGACCGACAGGACAAGAAAGACGAACTTGACAGACAAGAAAGGGAACGACAGGCAGAACGACAGGCTGAACGAGACAGACAGGAAAGGAAAGAAGAACGTGACAGACAGGAAAAGAAAGACGAACTTGACAGACAAGAAAGGGAACGACAGGCAGAACGAGACAGACAGGAAAGGAAAGACGAACTTGACAGACAAGAAAGAGAACGAGACAGACAAGAAAAGAAAGACGAGCTTGAGAGACAGGAACGACAGGCCGAGCGTGACAGACAGGAACGGAAAGAGAAAGAGCAGGCGGATCGCGATCTCCAGCTAGAGCTAGCTAGGCTACAGGCCGAGAAGGGTACGCTTACTCAGGCTAGCGCGCCGACGTTTGTTGCCGACCGTACGAGACTGCCGACGTTCGACGATGACAAGGACGAGCTCGACGATTTTTTACGCCGGTTTGAGCGCATTGCATCTGACCAGAAGTGGGAAGAGGCCACGTGGGCTAGCCGCCTTAGCACCTGCTTAAAAGGACGCGCATTACAGCTCTACAATGCTTTGGATGACGACGAGGCGAGAGACTATCAGGCACTTAAGAAGGCGTTACTCCAGCGCTTTAACCTGACTGCTGAAGCCTACAGACGACGTCTGCGTAACAGCAAGAGACTGAGCGGCGAGCTGAGTCATCAGTTTGTGGCACGCCTTAATCTCTACCTGCGGCGCTGGGTGGAGATGGCCGAAAAGGACTGGACCGTCAACGACCTTGCCGACCTCATTGTCATGGAACAACTGATGTCCAGCCTGCGACCTGAGGTGGTGACCTTCGTGCAGGAACACCAGCCAAAGACTACTCAGGAGGCAGCCGACTGGATCAGAGTGCACGAGGACGCCCAGGCGATCTCCGGCAAATCTTCAGGCTCACGGCCAGGAAAATCGGGAAATTCGGGTTCTTCAGGACCCAAGGACGGGAAGGACGATCAGGGACACAAGGGATCGAGTTCCAGATCTGACATCCAGTGTTACTACTGCAATAAGCGGGGCCACGTGAAGAAGGACTGCCACAGGAGACAGGCTGACCAGAAGGGCGTTCACTTTGTTGGCAGTGAGGAGTTAAGGGACGTCACGAGCTCATGCACCATTCCACAACTCTGCGTTCCGTGCTCCAGGAAACATTTCCAGCCCCACTGCAACGTCTACGTTAACGGAGTGAAGGGCGAAGGTCTGCGGGACACAGGGGCAGACATGATAGTGGTTCGGGCGAGTCTAGTTCCAGCTATGGCCTACACAGGAGACAGCATCAGGGTGAGAATGGCCGAGGCATCTCACGCTTACGACTTGAACACGGCAGTGATCAAGGTCGTAACCCCGTTGTTCACGGGGACCATTGTGGCCGTCGTCATGGACGATCCTCCATGCGACCTGCTCATTGGAAACCGGGTCCAGTTTGTGGACGGCGTCACCAGGGAGGTTCCCGTTTATCGGGCTCCCGACGTCATTTCAGTGCTCACGCGGGCACAGGCGGAGCGAGAGGACAAACCTCTCAAACCCCTACCTGCTGCACGAGCTGCCCTGGGGAACGTGACCCCCGCGCTTCTCGCGAAGGCTCAGGATTCTGACCCGACCTTAGCTACTCCTCGGGAGCATGCGAAGTCGGGGAAGGTGAAGCTGAGCGGGAAGCATGGGAGGTCAAGGTTCCTCAGGGACAAGAAGTTGCTCTACCGTGAGTTCAGCAACCAAGAAGGTACATTCAAACAGGTTGTCGTGCCTCGCGAGTTTCGCGAGGGTGTCATGGCAACGGCACACGACTCGATTCTGGGAGGTCATCTTGGCACCAAGAAGACCACGGATCGTGTCTGGCGCCACTTTTACTGGCCAGGCATCTGCACGGATGTCCGACGTTTCTGTGCGTCCTGCGATAAGTGCCAGAAGGTGGTTGCCAAAGGAAGGGTGAGGAAGGTCCCCTTAGAGAAGATGCCGCTCATCGACGAACCCTTTCGTCGGGTGGCAGTGGACATCATCGGGCCCATCTTGCCTGCGTCTGAGGACGGAAACAGATACATTTTGACCATGGTGGACTACGCTACTCGATACCCAGAGGCGATCCCTCTGAAATCGATTGAAGCCACGCGAGTAGCTGAGGCTCTGGTTACTATGTGGTCCCGGCTGGGAATTCCATCAGAGGTACTCACCGACAGAGGCACGCAGTTCACGGGAGGAGTGATGGCGGAGGCAGCACGACTGCTATCACTGGAGCAGCACTTCACCACTCCTTACCATGCTCAGTGCAACGGACTGGTGGAAAGGTTCAATGGCACCTTGAAGACCATGCTGAGGAAACTAGCTCAGGAGAAGCCACGCACGTGGGACAGGTACATCCCAGCATTGCTTTTTGCATACCGCGAGGTTCCTCAGGAGAGCTTGGGCTTTTCCCCATTTGAGTTGTTGTACGGCAGACAGGTACGCGGTCCCATGGCTATCCTGCGTCAGGCTTGGACGGACGAAGAAGCCGACGAGGAGGTGCAGACGACAGCGACCTACATAGTAGAACTCAGGAACAGGATTGAAGAGACCTGCAAACTGGCTCAAGAGAACCTGGGGAGAGCAGCACAGCGTTACGCGCGAGGATTCGACCGCAAGGCACGGCCGCGCAGCTTCAAGATTGGAGAACGGGTGTTGCTACTTCTACCTGTCAAACACAACAAGCTACAACTGCAGTGGCAAGGACCTTTTGAGGTGACAGCGAGGGTGGGCCAGAACGACTACAGGATCATGATGCACGGGAAAGCACGCCTGTACCACGCCAACCTGCTGCGCGCCTACATAGAGAGGACAGCCTACGGGGAGAAGAACAAAGACCAGAAGAACAAAGACAAGAAGACAGAGAAGGTGGCAGTCATCAGGGGTGAAACGAGGGGTTGCTCGTTCTTGAGGACGACCTTTCTGTCTGGAAACAGACTATCAACCTCTGCAATATCTTCAGGTTGCAAGGTTGGCAAACGCCAGACTTATGCGCTGGGCGTTGATTCTCCAACCGTACCAATTCACGGTACGCGTCATACCGGGCGCCAACAATGTTGGAGCTGACTTTCTCTCTCGGGCTGGAGAGGAGAACATGACTGTGAGCGAAACCGAGGTTTCGTCTTGAAGAGGGGAGGTGTGTCACGATCGGGTGACAGAGACCAAGAAAGTGTCACTCAGTGGAGTGCCTGTTCTTGGTCGTGTATGATAGAAAGCGCCTGTGCGTGATATTGGGTTACAGCAGAGTTTGCTGACGGTGCTCTACGAGCACGGATGTTTTGTATCGCACGAGTTTTACAGTGGAGGTTTCTGCTGTCATAGCTAGGGCTGACGGTTTTTCGCTGACAGCGCACACGGGATTTTCACGGATTGAGTTTCTCGTGTCTTTTTCTGCTTGGGAGGCAGAATTGTGTATAGCTGGACTGGGTTTTGGGACAAGGTCAGTCACGTGTATTTGGCTAGGTGGTCTGTCAGAGACTCAAGGACGGCACACTTGACACCCAGCGGCAGAAGGGGAAGGATCGTATACACAGTTTCTAGAGTATGATGGTTTTTCACCGAGTATTATATTCGGCACTCTAGGGGAACTTCCACTAGTTTTTCCTTTCTCCCTGCCACGTATTTTGCTGAGGACAAGTCGTCAACATTCCTTCGTCGGCGATGGCTTTCGCATAAGGATTCGACAAGGGGTTCTGGACGGTTTTGGTCACTGTTGACGAACAGAGGCTGGTCCAGGGAGGAAGCGGACTTTGCTTCCATTGAGAGTACAATCATAGGCTTTTGAGGTAATAAATCATTATTTAACGCTGTTGATGAGTCTGTGTTGTGGAATGAAATACTCTCTGTTGTTCTTTCCAGGTTAGCGCATAATTTACTCTCTGTGACGCTAAAATACTAATCTGTATATGGTTTTTGCAGATAGGGAGAGAAGGACGGAAAATGACTGTTTTGTTGTTGTAAAAAGTCCATTTTGTGCAGGCCCACGTGCTCGATGAGATATTTAAAGATGACATGTTTTAAGGTGGTGGGTGAGGGGTAGCTGACATGTTTAGTGCACCGATGCTTTCTGTTTGCAGCCTTCGTTTCGTTTCGCTTCGTTCGCCTCGCTTCGTTACGTTCCTGTAACATCTGCACGGCTGACTCTGGCGGGAACTGTTGAGGCTACGCTAACCAGGAGACCGGCTAACCAGGAGACCGGCTAACCAGCGGACCGGCTAACCGGCAGCGGACCGGCTAACCAGCGAACCGACTAACCAGCATACCGGCTAAGCAGCAGCAGCAGAGATAAAGCTAAGTGCACCATGTCGTACGCACCCCGTTGACCACCGTTGTCTTTTCGTATCTATGATTTCATTGGAGTAGTGACAACGTGGGGTGTGTGACACCTGCACGAACTAGGGCTTTTCGGACAGAACATTCTCATTTAACTATATTTACACGGGTTCAGCGTGTTCCTATAATTTTCTACATACTACTGGCATTTTGTCAGTGAACACTGGTTTTTACGTGTTGAGAACGTAAAAAGAACATATTTTGAGTGAAGGCTCGAGGGAGGTGGAGAGTTTATACATAAACAGGCGTCTGAAACTTATACTTTTGTTGACTCTATTTAATTGTATGACTGCGAGAGTGGATCGTGGTGTGGTTAGTTAATTAGTAGTAATTAACCGGTTCATAATCACCTTGAGTGATATATTGAAACGTGACACAGACAGACAGACAGACAGACAGAGACATAGACTTAGACACAGATACACACATATACGTACCCCCCCCCCCCCACACACACACACACACATACACACACACACCACTCCCCCCCCACACACACACATCCACGCACGCAAAGCAATAACACAATAACCAAGTGTACGGACAATCACAATGTTTACTGACGATTTTAATGAAGAGAAAACCGATGTTTTGATAGATCACAAACCAGGCCAACTTTATCAATGGATCCCCACGAACATCAATATTGACAGAGTTATCTCCCTGAAACAGCAAAGGTAGACACACATAAGCATTGCCATTGTTCAGCACCTCTTTATTGAACCTTAGTTTTATTAACTTTTTTCTTCTTCCAATATTGTTTTTTTTTGCTGGCGTATGCAGTGTTCTGTTCGAATCTCACCTTAAAGGTACAGCCTTTCTCGTGTGAACGATTTAACTGGCTCGTCGGATTTGGCTGGGGTTAGGTCCATCCTGAACTCAGGTCAAAATGAGTTCGGCTCATTCTATTCCTGACAGGATGCCTTGGTTTTCCTTGTCTGGCGAGGAAATCGATTGTTTACATATTTAGATCTTTTCGTAATGTGTTATGGATGTAAGCAGATTCGCGATCGTCGATAATGATTTTTCATGGTGTTGTGTAATTTTTAAATTACAAAGGAATTGATATGTAACACAATTTCAAGCGAGCTATTTTTCGCGGCTGTATTTACTGTGCAAACAACTCTAAATATGGCAAAAGTTTGGTTTCGGCGCTCGCTGGAGCAGACGATTTTTTGACAGTGATGCAACCATATATTATTACGGTCTCCTTCCGGCAGCAGTCCCACAATTTCGACTTGTTTTGATCTTAGAACGATGTCTTTATCATAACTGTGAAGAACAGAACGGAGATAACTGTCGAAGTCGGCCAATAATCTGCAATCATTTTCGTCTCGCCGGCGAACACTGCTCACGAACAACAAATGGGAGATAACTCTGTATTCTTGTTTTGATAGATTCGCGTAGGACTTTAGCGTCCGGTCAGAGGGACTAAAGCGATAGCGTGGAGCGATGATGATCAGAATGGGGTTAGGTCATGCCTCCACACACAAAAACCCAGCATTCTGTGCACTGTGGGCATTTTTTTATGAATTAATTTCTTAACGGACACCCGTGGCAATCTTTGAAATTAATTTATCAAAAATGTCTCACTCTGAGAAGGAAGTAGTTTTATGTTCAAGTGGAAGAATATTTAAATCCCATGTAAGAGCCAGTGATCAGATCTGAGACGTTGAGCCGTACTGTTAACACAGGAAGGACCGTGTCTTTAAACTTAAACCCAGCGCGCGTCCTATCAACCTTA
>NW_027126447.1:0-1000 GCF_037325665.1 Littorina saxatilis | reverse complement strand
CCCCCCCCCCTCTCCACTCCAACTTCCGTCTCCCTGGCTCCTACATCCTTTCGTCAAAACGTCTCCGTCACACACCCCTGTCCGACCCCCCCCCCCCCCTTCCGCCCCCCCCCCTCCTCTTGGCTGCTACATGTACTCATTAGCTCTTCGTGCATACACAAGATGGAGAAGAACGCAGTTTGTTATTGACGGCTTCAAACTTGGCTTGGAAATTTGACTTGTTGCCCTAGTTATATTTTAATGACCAAGATAATGCCTGAAGATAGTTTCTCGCTCACGCTGGTTGATGGCAGAACTTGGTGGAGATAGTATAACGCAAATTTAATTTAAGTGTGGTGTACATCTGGGTGTGTATAATGGATGTTTGCAATCTCTCGCCCCCCTTTTTAATGGGGCCAGGGTTTCCTGCAGCCACACACAGCCTGTGCCGTGTCATTAATTGCCGATAATGCATTCTCCAATTCCGCTTTTCTGCCGGGGGCGATCTCTGTGTGACTGAGACGTTTTGACAAATAGAGATTTGCAACATCCAGTTACACACACAAAGTTCGCCTCACGATTTTAAAAACAATTTGTTTCTTATTGTTGTTATTATCACGACCGAATTCTGGTATAAACCAACGTGAACGAGAGACCAATTTTCGGTAAATAAATCCAGGGCATAAGGCTGTTCTTATTTCAATAAAAGTATAAGGCGTCAAGAACAACTTGTGTGCTGCTCTTCTTCTGAAAAAAATAAACAAACTGACAATGGCTTTCTGCACACAGATCAGAGATCAAAGTTGCAGCCAGCATTCGATTATATGATAATGTGTATTGACATCAGTCTGGAAACTGCACATTGCACGAAAGGGGAGATGATCACATTAAATTTGATCAGGTGAGCACTGACCACGCACAAACATTATTTACAATGATTTCTGTGTGTGTTTGTGTGTGTGTGTGTGTGTGTGTGTGTATGTGTGTGTTTGTGTGTGTGTGTGTGTGTGTGTGTGTGTGT
>NW_027126446.1:126200-211200 GCF_037325665.1 Littorina saxatilis | reverse complement strand
TGAACTTTAATAAAAGAAGATTTATATGTATGTTGCTCTAGATGCATGTTTTAATAAATAATAATGACATTCAGGAAAGTAAAAGGACTGTTGAAGTTTGCTGTTGTAAAATGTCTGATGATTAGGGTTTTGTTGCACATTTAGTGAATTGACTGTACCAATTGCTGTTATTATTTACACCCAATCAGTGCATCCACATGATATTATGTAGCTTAAATTAAAGAAAATGTTTTGATGTGTTCAGAACATACTGACAAGTTGCACACTCACTGACTTTCCGAAAGAACAGGAAAGTTCTTCCTGCCTGTCTGGTCGCTGCCATCAGAGACCTCTTTCTGTCACAGAGCTACACAGGCTTCAAATATATGTAAGATAAATAAAAGGTACATTACAACTCTCAACTGCAGGGTGTGTGTGTGTGTGTGTGTGTGTGTGTGGGGGGGGGATGTGCATAACCATTGCATACTTAAGGTCGGCTTAAACTGCAAACAGAAATGTGGAGCTTGCGTAACAATCAGTCTTGCTTTGTCAGATTTGGAGATAGGCAGCCTCAGTCTATATATAGTTGGTCGCCAGTTGGGGCGTCCTGCTTGGTGACAACTTGAGCTTTGTCAACTGGTCTAGCTGTAGCAGTCAAAGTCTGGGCACTGTTGCATTGTAGTCTTGCTGTGCAGAGCTTTGTTGTAGCTGCCATAGGCCAGTGTTGCCATAGGCCAGTGTTAGGATCACCACCCCCTCAAACAGCTCGTTCAGTTAACCTGATGCCTGTTTTAGACAGAAAAAAAAGTTACCACAATCAGCAGAACTTTCACTGGAGAATGGGCATAATTCTTTCATACTTTTCTTTCTCATAGCTTTTTTTGGTTTTTATAATCTCTTCATTACACTAAATAACATCCATCTTAAGACCTATTTTGAGCCTTAATTTAAGTTGACTAGTAATGATATTAATCATAATGTATTTATTTTTATAATGTACAAACTAGAGTATGTATGTGGATATGTGTGTGATGGTGCTGGTATGGATATGTGTGGTTTGGGTTATGTGTGTACTGATGTGTACATTTTATGTGTTTTGTATGTTTTGCGAGTGCGATTTTATGTGATGTTATTCTGTACACCAGCCAAAACAAAATGTCTGGTATATTAGATAATAAACGCACCTTTAAATTTATTAGCGACTACACCCCGTCACCCTCCAGTCCCCCTCCCCCCCCCCCCCATTACACCCTACACTTTTAACATTGTATAAAAAAATCATGTCCCAATATAGGTCCCTAGTTACCTGGGAGGACGTTAAGCTCCATAATCAACATCAACAACGTATTGAATTGAATTGAAAAGCTGGGGTTAGGAGGTCTAACTTCTTGAATTAAAGTGTTTTTTTCTCAGGTGCATGTAGTTTTTTATTTGCTTGAAATCATGGTGTATTCTGGTTGTAAGAGAAGAGTCAATTTCCTTGTAAGCCTGCAAAATTAAGATTTGTCATTTTTGAAGTACACAAGTTTTTGTAAGAGTCCAAAAATAGTCCAGGATAAGGAGGAAAAACATAGGGTGGGTCAGGAAATCTGAAACATTGCATAGTTTTGTTTTGCCTATGTAGACACAAAAAGTACTTAGAGCACTTCCCCCCCCCCCCCCCCCCCCAAGAGAGCATAGCTTAGTTTTAATTATTTTAATGCCACTGTTAGCAAGAGGAGTACTACAGACAGCAATCAAACAGTGGATTTTTTCTGTAGACATTGTTATTTCTGTTTAGGTGTTTCAGTAGTTTTCTATGCGGATAAATCATGCTGCATGATCACTAGAAACAATCCAGCTCTGTAGCATGCAAGTTTTTTAAAGGTTTTTTTCCCATGTTACTCTGAGAGAAAAAAAACCCCACAGAGATAAAGTTGAACTGGCAGTTTGACTGAAGCAGTGGTAATAACACAGAGTTGTGCTCTTCCTACAATCAATGTTTTGATGTGGATGATGATGTCCGAACATGTACTTGGTTGTATTATTTTTCTAGACTATTTGTTTCTGTTAGATATATCTGCTCACATGATTGTTGTTCATAATTTGACATTACATTTACTGCTGATCAAAATGTATTGTTGGAATAGGTCTGCTTAATATTCTGACTGCAGTTTTGTAATACTGTAAAATCAAAGAACACAAATGTTTTAAGTATCAAAGTGCTTTTCACATACACTCACACACTATGAGTATGACTGCAAACATGAATTTGTACTTGTATTAATTATAATTACTGTATTACAGAACCTGATCTGAAAAAAAGGACAACAGCAAATTATTCATGCAAGCTTGCTGTATTAACGATTTTTTTTATCCATTTAATACAACACTGAATTAAAAGATAACAACTATAACAACGTGTGTGTGTTTGTGTGAATGTCTATGTGTATATGGACGGACACTGATTAAACCTGAGACTCATCGATTACCCAGGTGAGTGTAAAAGAGGGAGAGAGAGAGGGAACTTTAAGGTGGGTGCATGGGGACGGACATGTAGTAACAGATATATGTTTTAATCTGTAATCTTAACACATGTGCTTAAAATTAGGAACAGATGCCATTCCACTACAAATACTGTCAGTCTGACAAAAACGCCCAGTGACACTGAACCCCTATCCCTTACAGAACACATTCAGTATACATGTACTCACTTCCTTTCGTCTGCGTTTAGTGAAAGCAGATCGTTCTGATGACATTGGTATCCGGTTTCTGACCTCCTGTGAGTGGTCAACAATTGTCGGAACTGGAACTGCGTCAGGCAACAGCTGTTTTGTGTGTGCCAGGTTTTCTTGCCGGCTTAACTGCGTTCACATTGGAAGAAAGTGTCGCGAAACACAGCACATCGTGTTGGCCGTTTCCAGTTAATCAGTCTTGCTGCAGAAGTTGTAAGCCCATCGGAAAAAGGTGACAACTGATGCCTGAACCTTTTTTCTATACTTCATAGCTATCAGCAGCCGTGCGCATTCCTTCGGCGTGTTGTTGATGCTCGATGTAGGCAAACGCCCACTTGAGCCTAAGCTGTACACGAAATGACGTCACAGCCGGTTCTCGTCTACTGGCGGCCATTTCGAAGTCTCGTTTAGCAGACGAATTTGGCGGAACGTTTTTAATTAAATCACAATGATAAAGCTACGAATTGGTGAATTTCTTTACATTTTTGGAATCTTTAGGTGCATTTCTCTAACCTTCAGTCATCGGTTAGTGGTTCTAATAACCTTTAAAACAGCGTGGTCTGGTCCTTTAATACTAAGCCAATAAATGAATAATCCAGGCATTATTTTGTGTTTCTCAAATATTGAGCATTCAAATCATAAGGAATGATTTTTTGAAATAATATTAATTCCCATCACTTCACGGGACACTACATGAAGACATTATTTTGGTGAACATTACAATTGTTTAAAAATCGTCATTAAACACTCAAGTCAGGCTGAAGGTTTACTGAAACTTGTTGTTAACCATCACCGACTGACCTGGTCATGACGGTCTGTCTGTCGGGGTGGATCTCAAACAGCCCCTTGCAGATGTCACGTTTGAACCCCATGTCCTACATCCTGTCAGTCTCGTCTAGAATCTGAAAATAGAAACATGATCCAGTCAACCCAGCGCCGTCACTGTTACATGATCCAGTCAATCCAGCACTGCAGGGGCTCACATCCCCGCCGGACATCCACGGATATTTTTTCCAAATATCCTAAACATTTTTCATGCAGGAGGACATATGTCCTATTGTTTTTTTTCACAAAGTGGTCATCGTCCGATTATGCTTTCATTTGATCCGGACATTGTCAATACTTTCCAATTTACAGTAGTTTGATGTTGCTATTGTATCGATGTTTTGCGAATCGATGTGTCTTTAAGCAGACAAAACTTGGGGAGACCTTATGTGCTTTTTATAGAGAAGAGCTTTCAAGTGTCGCAACTCTGAATGTTCCAAGCCCGTTGACAGTTACTTGCATTCCTTCGTGGAAAAAAGCAACATGCCGCCAAAACAAAAATTGGTGCTAGAAAAAGGCCAGAAGCACCGAGAAATATAATCACACCTGAGAACCAAGACATGCTCATGCGTGTGTACCTCGAGGGGCCAAAGGGTGACATTTAAAATAAAACAGTGAAGCTTGTAGAAATGTGAGCATCCACCAGAAAGCGAATGTGATGGCAAGAGAAAGAAACAATCACAGTGAGTTGTTGTCATTAGCTCAGTGACAGAATAACACGTTTTTATATTTAGTCAAGTTTTGACTAAATATTTTAACATCGAGGGGGAATCGAAACGAGGGTCGTGGTGTATGTGCGTGTGTGCGTGTGTGTGTGTGTGTGTAGAGCGATTCAGACTAAACTACTGGACCGATCTTTATGAAATTTGACATGAGAGTTCCTGGGTATGAAATCCCCGAACATATTTTTCATTTTTTTGATAAATGTCTTTGATGACGTCATATCCGGCTTTTCGTGAAAGTTGAGGCGGCACTGTCACGCCCTCATTTTTCAACCAAATTGGTTCAAATTTTGGTCAAGTAATCTTCGACGAAGCCCGGACTTCGGTATTGCATTTCAGCGTGGTGGCTTAAAAATAATTAATGACTTTGGTCATTAAAAATCGGAAAATTGTAAAAAAAAATAAAAATTTATAAAACGATCCAAATTTATGTTTATCTTATTCTCCATCATTTGCTGATTCCAAAAACATATAAATATGTTATATTCGGATTAAAAACAAGCTCTGAAAATTAAATATATAAAAAGTATTATCAAAATTAAATTGTCCAAATCAATTTAAAAACACTTTCATCTTATTCCTTGTCGGTTCCTGATTCCAAAAACATATAGATATGATATGTTTGGATTAAAAACACGCTCAGAAAGTTAAAACAAAGAGAGGTACAGAAAAGCGTGCTATCCTTCTTAGCGCAACTACTACCCCGCTCTTCCTTTGCCTTTGCCATGAGCGGTGGCCTGACGATGCTACGAGTAAAATGGCATTGCGTTCAGTTTCATTCTGTGAGTTCGACAGCTACTTGACTAAATATTGTATTTTCGCCTTACGCGACTTGTTATAACTTTGATTTGTTGTTACCCTTTTGCCAATGAAAATTATTTTATTTGTTCTGTTACCTTTGTGACAAGAAACTTGTCCTTCTGTTATTTTGACGTCATTTTTGATGTTTCATTAACACGACCTTGCGACACCAAGCCTCATCAATTTGTTTTCCATGAGACATTGGTAACATTGTATCAACATGACACCTGTCACAACAAGCCATGTAACATTGTATCAACATGACACCTGTCACAACAAGCCATGTAACATTGTATCAACATGATACCTGTCACAACAAGCCATGCAACATTGTATCAACATGACACCTGTCACAACAAGCCATGTAACATTGTATCAACATGACACCTGTCACAACAAGCCATGTAACATTGTATCAACATGACACCTGTCACAACAAGCCATGCAACATTGTATCAACATGACACCTGTCACAACAAGCCATGTAACATTGTATCAACATGACACCTGTCACAACAAGCCATGCAACATTGTATCAACATGACACCTGTCACAACAAGCCATGTAACATTGTATCAACATGACACCTGTCACAACAAGCCATGCAACATTGTATCAACATGACACCTGTCACAACAAGCCATGCAACATTGTATCAACATGACACCTGTCACAACAAGCCATGCAACATTGTATCAACATGACACCTGTCACAACAAGCCATGCAACATTGTATCAACATGACACCTGTCACAACAAGCCATGCAACATTGTATCAACATGACACCTGTCACAACAAGCCATGCAACATTGTATCAACATGACACCTGTCACAACAAGCCATGCAACATTGTATCAACATGACACCTGTCACAACTAGCCATGTAACATTGTATCAACATGACACCTGTCACAACAAGCCATGTAACATTGTATCAACATGACACCTGTCACAAGCCATGTAACATTGTGTCAACATGACACCTGTCACAACAAGCCATGTAACATTGTATCAACATGACACCTGTCACAACAAGCCATGTAACATTGTATCAACATGACACCTGTCACAACAAGCCATGTAACATTGTGTCAACATGACACCTGTCACAACAAGCCATGTAACATTGTATCAACATGACACCTGTCACAACAAGCCATGTAACATTGTATCAACATGACACCTGTCACAACAAGCCATGCTCTCACTCTTTCTTGTACAGACCATGGATTCTTTATAAAGAATTGTTTTCCACTCTTTATTTTATTCCCCGGTCAAACCAATTAGCAATCGGTACGTCTGACCGAGCACCCATATCTTTATCGGTATTTGCAAATCTTAATCGGTAAAATACCAGAAATTACGGGTAAACGCGATCCCTGGGGGAAGACAAATGTGTTATCTCACCAGTCCTTTGTAGGGTTTTGCAACCATCTGACTGCTGCTTGACTCCCAGCTTGCTGAACTGACTTGTTGATCTTGTCTGCTTCCCACTTCATGTCAACAGACTCTGAAAAAAGACCCAGAGTGAAGTAACCATCAAGATCAAGATAAACTATTCTTAACATAACACATGTATGTGGCAGAAACGAGAACAAAGTTTAAAAAAAAACAACAAAGAATGCACTAAAGAATTAATCTACAACATGTATACAAATAAGAGGAAACAGGACAACGATTGGCGTGAGAAGAAGAAAGGAACAATTAATCAAGAGAGAGAGAGGGAGGGGGAGAGAGAGAGAGAGAGAGAGAGAGGCGATACAACTGGTTTAGTTTAGTTTAGTTTATTTGTTGCTTAACGTCCAGCCGACTACGCAGAGCCATATCAGGACGAGGAAGGGGGGATGAAGGGGGCCACTTGTCAAGCGATTCCTGTTTACAAATGCACTAACCCATTACTTGTGTCCCAGCAGGCTTTAGTAAAACTAAATTAATACCTACTGGAAGATTACCAGTTTCCAGTATGTTAAAATAGGCTTAACCTATCTACTGCTGGACTTACATCAGAACACTAACAGATTAAACAAGAAGGGCAAAGCCCATACGACTCACATGCTTTACACATTTTTCCTACCAAAATACATGTGACCTTGACCCAAGGTCAAGGTCATGCAACACAAAGCTGTTAATTCAAGACATAGGAAGTACAATGGTGCTTATTGGCTCTTTCTACCATGAGATATGGTCACTTTTAGTGGTTCACTACCTTATTTTGGTCACATTTCATTAGGGTCAAAGTGACCTTGACCTTGATCATATGTGACCAAATGTGTCTCATGATGAAAGCATAACATGTGCCCCACATAATTTTTAAGTTTGAAACAGTTATCTTCCATAGTTCAGGGTCAAGGTCACTTCAAAATATGTATACAATCCAACTTTGAAGAGCTCCTGTGACCTTGACCTTGAAGCAAGGTAAACCAAACTGGTATCAAAAGATGGGGCTTACTTTGCCCTATATATCATATATAGGTGAGGTATTCAATCTCAAAAACTTCAGAGAAAATGGGAAAAATGTGAAAAATAGCTGTTTTTTAGGCAACATTTATGGCCCCTGCGACCTTGACCTTGAAGCAAGGTCAAGATGCTAAGTATGTTTTTGGGGGCCTTGTCATCATACACCATCTTGCCAAATTTGGTACTGATGGACTGAATAGTGTCCAAGAAATATCCAACGTTAAAGTTTTCCGGACGGACGGACGGACGGACGTCCGGACGGACGTCCGGACGGACGGACGGACGGACGGACGGACGGACGGACGACTCGGGTGAGTACATAGACTCACTTTTGCTTCGCATGTGAGTCAACTAGACATGAATCGCGAGACAAGCGGCAAGAGAAGAGATTTTTGGAAAAAATACAGGTGAATGAGCAAGAAGGCAGAAAAAAGAAAAGAATTCATGAAGAAAAAGAGAGCATGACAGGAAAGAGGAACCAAAAATCTACCTAACAGCAAACTAGAAAGCTCCTGCGGTTCCAAGAACAGGAGGGGCCTTTAATTTCATAACCGCAGTGCCCCACTGCGGGACGATACAACTGGGGCATATCAACTCCAACTAGAACTAACAGGAGACAGACAGACGTGCACCAACTGACAGTGACACTATACCATGGTCTAAAGTAACACTGGCTAGCTAATCTAGACACAGCCATCGTTGAACGCTGAAGAAGAACTGGCTAGCTGTTGACTTCAAAATCCTTGATAAACAAACCTCTGCTTTCTGTTGGGGTTGTCAATAGCCAACTTGCAAAATACCCTGTTTGGGTAGCTTTCCGGTGCGAGAGATATGAAAGATTCACTTCCCTGCAGGCATATTTTTGCTCAAGAGTTACCGTTCCTTCCATAGATCAGTGCGCTATCATGGCGACTAAATGGCAGAATAAGTTTTCATGCGTTACAATTACCAAAGTTGCAGAATTACCTATAAAAAAAAGAAGATTGTATGCACACAGCGCCGGTACAGGATTTTGTTCCGTGGGTTCACCGTCAAAAAAAGGTCTTGCATTTTTCTCACTGATTTTGATGAGCACTGTGAATTGCATCATTGTTATGTAACACATGGTAACTGTCATAGTGGATTTGCCCAGAAGGTAGTCGATTACATAATCAGTGAGACAATATCAATAAACAGTCATCAAGAGTTAAAAAACCCAGTTAAATTGAATTGATAAAATTGAGCACAGGAAGCTGAAAAACCTTTACATTGTATTGATAAAATTTTCAAGAGCACAGGAAGTTAAGAATTCAGATGATGAATATTAGAAAGTAGAAGCCCGAATGTGTTGTTGACTTTCATTTTTGCTCATATTGAGAATTGTAATGCGAAGGTTCAGCAAAGCGGTCTTTATTATATTGTCATACAGGGTGACCCCCCCCCCCCCTCCTCCCCCCCCATACAAAAACAAGAAGAGCAAACGCTCGATCGAGTCACTTTCGCAGTTCTGAATATTATATGAGGCATCAGATGGACAGGAAGAAATTGCTATTCACAACACAATGAGTCACGTTCACATAAAATTTGAGCCCGGTCACTTTTATAGTTTCCGAGAAAAGCCCAACGTTAAGTTGTGTGTTGCCGAACAGAAAAGGCTAGTTATCTCCCTTGTTTTTCTGATAACGTTCGTAAAAGGCTACAGATGTAAATACTTTGATGTAAAGAATAATCCTACAAAGTTTCAATGACATCCGATGAACTTTGTCAAAGATATAAAATGTCTAATTTTTCCTTTGACGCTGACCTGTGACCTTGAAAAAGGTCAAAGGTCAACGAAACCATCGTTAAAGTGTAGAGGTCATTGGAGGTCACGACTAAACAAAATATGAGCCCGATCGCTTTGATAGTTTCCGAGAAAAGATATAAAATGTCTAATTTTTCCTTTGACGCTGACCTGTGACCTTGAAAAAGGTCAAAGGTCAACGAAACCATCGTTAAAGTGTAGAGGTCATTGGAGGTCACGACTAAACAAAATATGAGCCCGATCGCTTTGATAGTTTCCGAGAAAAGTCCAACGTTAAGGTGGTGTCTACGGACGGCCGGCCGGCCGGCCGGACAGACTAACACTGACCGATTACATAGTCACTTTTTCTCAAGTGACTCAAAAATGCTAATGACTTCTACATTGGTTAACCGAACCACTTCATATTTTCGGGACATAAACTTTTGCCAGTGCATGACCATTCCACAAAGTGACAGTTTCATATTTCAAAAGGTCTGACTTTTGTGCAAATTTAAAATAAGTTGCCAAATTCAGGGATCGACTCAACAGTACGAGGTTTAAAATTGAGCAGAAGCTAAACAAACCCAATTTAAGCTCTCCAGATTGTTATCTTTGGAGTAATTTGAATGACATATTATACCATAATCAACATTCGATAATCAGTGACTTGAATACAGCAATTAATCACAGGATCAGGGTATTTCCAATGGATGATTTTGTTTTTGTCATTGATGAATTTTGCGCAACATTGCGCAAATGTAACTTTACAATGAAGGGATTAATTTTTCCAGTCATTTGAGTTTAGCAAATATTTTCATACTTGTTGTGGATGAACTTCAGTTCGTCCACGACCATTCTACAAAGTTTCGAGTCGTAGGTAAAATGGTCCGACATTTACTGTTTCTCCAAAATGTGTTCCAAATTACACCTCCGAACTTCTCATTTGCACGAAAGCTTTCCCGTCTAGGGATTGCCCTTAACCTAGCTATAACTTTTTTCTTCAGGTCACTGATGATCTAGAGGGTGGAGGGAGTGTTTGTGTATACTCAGACATTCAGATAATCCAAAAGGTAAAAGTCTGGAAGGTTTAAATTAGGTAAGAATTGCTACCGTTCAATGTAAAATTCTGTTCTGTTGAGTCGATTGCCGAATTTGGCAACTTGTCTTAATTAGCACTGTGCATGCCGATGTGGCATGCATTCACCTACTTTTTACGTTTGCTCAAGCCATTGCACGATGTAAAAAGAAGTAAACCGTGTTTTTATTGTGGCACCTTGTTGTGACCCGTTTTGTGGAGCGTTAATATTTTTACGTGAGATTCACGTGCTCCTTGTTCAGTTGTTGTGACCTGGTTTTGGTCGGAGCGTCACAAACTGTGTCGTTTAGTTCTAGAACACCGTGAGATTCACGTGCTCTTTTCCGTGTCTTGATTTTGGGGTGAGCCCTGCGAATCTGCGTTGCAAGTTTTAGAATACGTGTGACTCACGTGTTTTTAGTTTTGTGATGTCAGCTAGTTCCTTGGTCTTCTTTCTGTTAAATATACCGTTTTAAGTTTTGAGCATGCACGGAGTGCGTGATCGGTTACTGATTGGTTGTAAAATAGTAGTTTCACCCGATTCTGTCTTAGGAATGTTGTTGGTTGGTCAATACGGTGACCTTTGACTTTTGAATAACTATTCCATGTTAGGTTTTTGTTTCCATAAATACCACTGCTTGACTCCTGTCTCGTCAGTCGATCTGAGGGTTTTAGGAAGTGTTTGGTTTTGATCTGTAAACGTATGAAGGTTATCAAGTGAACCAACGGAGTGTTACCTAAAGATAGCAACGCAAAGACCAGGGTCAAATGGCCTTCCACAAAAGGCCAAGGCAAAAAAATATGCCGGAGTACAACAACACGTCTGTGCAGTAGTGTTGAAGTGGGTGGAATGACGGCCGGTAGCAGGACCGCGCATGTGCGGGTTACCGGTAGGGGAGGTGACTCCCGTCCTTGACTACGGATTGTTTTTCTTAGGGAGTTACTTCCCCCCTTACCAGGGTCGAGTACTACTTCAATATCTTAGCAATGAACTGAAGTTAATGCCATTTATGTGAGTTGAGGTAAGAATATGTGATTGAATCGTTTTGTGCCCTTCGTTTGAGAGGCAACACGTTTTTGGTACTGCTGGTCAACCCACACAGCGCATAAGGTAATTTTGTTGTTACTTGTTTGTGTTGTGTTTTGGTCGCCATTTTGTAATGACTTTGTGAGTTGTTTATGTATAACGTGAGTTGAAAGTCTGACTTGTTGTAGTGTTTCATTATTGTGTGTTCAACTGTTCTAGTGTTGTGAACGTACAGCAATGTTTTGTAGACGCTAGAAAGTCGCTAATGTTTATAATGATAACTTGTGTTTTCTGTGGTTAACGAAGTTCGAAGTGAAACGTTTTCTCCGACTTTTCCAGCCTTACGTTAAAGGAATTTAGGTAAAAGAGCTTGCGGTCTGTGGTGATCGTTTTGTAAACGGGCTTATTTCTGATAACGCTATTGAGGGAAAGTGGATGAGTAAATATCTTGTTTGTGACTTTGATTAACGCAGGAACGTTGTCGTTAGACTTTTTTGGTATGACAGTTTGCTTTGTATTCCTGGCCTGATGAGTCAACGTTTTGTATTTTTCTGAAAGTAGCCATTTCGGATTTAAACGTATGTATGCTAAGTTTCTTGAGTATTCTTAGTGCTTATGGTATTGTTGAACGTACGGAACGTAGTTCTTTATTGTTGTTGAAGGACTAACCAACGAGTGTTTGGTATTTGTAACTTTCTTGTCTGTTTGTCTTCGCCTGTCTTGTGATTGTTTATTTTTCTTGTTTTTACTTCTCGTGTCTTGTTAATGCATTTAATATTTTTGCCATGTCTAATAATTTGTTTTCTTTTCTCTTTTTCTTTCTGTTTAGTTTTTTACCGCAATACGTAGTACTGTAACTATATATGCATTACTGATATCTAATATCAGATGTAAAATAAACCAGTACTTTTGCGCGTTATCGCTTGTAACCTGTGTTTGTCATTTCGTATGAACAATATGTAGTACCAGCCTCGCACACGAAGGCGCGCACAAGCACAAAAGTCAGAACATTTAAAGTAAAAAATTGCCACTTTGTGGAAGGGTCATGCATAGGATAGAGTTTATGTCATCCAAATTCACAGTGATTCAGTCAACAGATGTAGAAGTTATTAGCATTTTTGAGGGTTGCAATTTTGGGGGGTCACTGTACCACTACCAGGGCAAGTCTACACAACCAACACCCTCCCAGTTACAGCCAAAAAAAGACAATAAATGTTTAACTCACAGGTTCAAAGGGCTGCACCATGTCATCCTGGATCACATACTTTTCCCCGAACTCTTTTTTCTTCAGGTACAGTAAAGTCGTGGGCAGGACAAGGGCGCACGCATAGTGGAATGGCCATTTTGTCCTGAGAAAACCAGAAAACTCAATGAAATAATGTACGCATGGTCGTATGCTGTCATGGGATCACGCAGTGTTATGCCCATTATGTCATGAAAACCCCCAGAAAAACTGAACGTAATATTGCAATCCATTTTGCAGGTGGTCAATCTCTTTCCAGATTTGTCCTTGGTCATTGCTGACACCAAATGGGTGAATCTCCATTTGGACTCACCAAGTGAATGGACGTAAAGCTTAATGTTACTACCACTAATGCATTGATCTTTATCACTATTGACTGAAAGGTCCACAACATCTTCTTAGTTCATAGGCTTAGACTCCCACGTTCACTCATGTTTTAGCAACACGAGTGGATTTTTATGTGTATGACCGTTTTCACCCAGCCGTACAGGCGGCATATGCCGATTTCGGGGGCAGGCATGCTGGGTATTTTCGTGTTTCTATAACCCACCGTACTCTGACATGGTTTACAGGATCTTTTCTGTGCGCACTTGGTCTAATGCTTGCGTATAAACACGAAGGGGGTTAAGTCACCAGCAGGTCTGCATACAAGTTGACCTGGGAGATCAGAAAAATCCCCACTCTTAACTCACCGGGCGGCAGCGGCCAGGATTCGAACTCACGACCTCCCGATTAGGAGGCCGACGTCTTACCACCATGCGACTGCGCTTGTCTGGTTTGTTTGTTTGTTTGCTTGCTTAACGCCCAGCCGACCACGAAGGGCCATATCAGGGCGGTGCTGCTTTGACATTTAACGTGCGCCACACACAAGACAGAAGTCGCAGCACAGGCTTCATATCTCACCCAGTCACATTATTCTGACACCGGACCAACCAGTCCCAGCACTAACCCCATAATGCCAGACGCCAGGCGGAGCACCCACTAGATTGCCAATTTCCCGGCCGGGGTTCGAACCCACGACCTCCCGATCACGGGGCGGACGCCTTACCACTAGGCCAACCGTGCATCGCTTGTCTGGTCCACAATATCAAATGCTACTGAAGTTTTGAGAAGTTGATGTCAGTTGTCACATTGAGCACTTCAGCAGCTGCTATTCTGCTTGAATGAAACAGAGAGCACCGTCTCGGTCATAGGCCACTAGTCAGGGGAAATGAAGCAAGTCACCTAAGGTGAAATCACTACATTTAGTGAAGCTGTCAAACTCGCAAAATGAAAGTAAACGCACTGCATTATTTTTAACCAAGACCGCATAGCATCGTCAGTCCCCTATCTTTCTTTATTTGGTGTTTAATGGTAAATTTCTTAGTAAATTTTCATTTGATTAATATACTTACCCGAATCACATAAAGCATTGTCACAGACTCATATGCTAGGTACTGAAAACGCTAACCCATCAAAACCCTTTTAAGGGAAGCAACCCACTCCAAAAAAGGCTGAACTAGCCATGGCCATGGGCCCCGGGAGTTACCTCCCCTATGGCTACTTCCCATCAGCCACCACACACCCTATCATACGGCTTTAAAGAAACTAAAACCATAAGCGGGGCAGGCGGGAGGGAATTCACTATGTGATTCGGGTAAGTATATTAATCAAATGAAAATTTACTAAGAAATTTTCCATTAAATTACATATTCTTACTCCGAATCACATAAAGCAGATAACATCAACATGGCGGTGGGCAAGAGAGTAAATCAAACTCACCATCACATTCTATCCAGAACCTGGCCGGCTGCCACCAGGGCCGGAAGCCCGCGTGAGCCGTCCTGGCGAAGAGCAGAGACGTCCCGAAGATAGTAATTAATGAATATATCTTCGGAACGCCAATACGCAGTAGACAAAACCTCGTCCAGACGTTTGGAGCGTAGCACCGCAAGCGACGAAGCCCAAGCCCTAGTCTCGTGGGCTCTCGCAGAGTCCAGGGGAAAGGCAGGCAGCGCCCCCCCCCCCCCCCCCGTTCGTGTGACTCCAGACATAAGCTTGTCGTATGAGCGAAGTCACCCACCGTGCCAACGTGACCTTAGAAATGTCTTTCTCCCGTGCGGTAAGAATAGAAAGAAATAACAGTTTCTGAGTACTAGAACGTACAGCCTGAGTGCGGGTTAAGTACATACGCAGGGCCCGAACCGGGCAGTTGACCAAATCAGGGTCATCCGGAGCCAACGCGTTGGTCAGAGCCTTGACTCTAACCAACGGAGAGGCCTGCCCCGGAGCCTGATTTTTAGCCAAAAAATCGGGTCGGAAGTGTAAAGACACTGAACCATCCGATTCGAACGAGATATCACCAGGCAGACCCGACAGAGCGTGAACCTCGCTACCCCGCCGGGCCGTAGCCAACAGAAGCAAAAACAGAGTCTTCCGAGTAAGGTTGTGAAGACTAGCCTCTCTCAAAGGCTCAAATTCCGTAGAACGTAAAAAGGCTAACACCAGGAACAGATCCCACTTAGGGGTGGCCAATCTGGACCTGACCTGCTTAAGAGAAGCACCCTTAATCACAGCCGCTATCACTCCCCCTACATTGATCGAACGACCGATCTGTTTGAGTGTAGCGGAAATCGCAGAGCGCCGGACCCTCAAGGAGGAAACGGAGGCGCCCTGTGAGAAGAGAAAGGAGAGATGGTTGGCGACCTGCATAGAGCGGGGCGCAACCGCACTAATCCCCTTAGCAGCACACCAGGTGGACCAGGACCTCCAGTGAGAGGCATAGACGGACGCAGTGGAAGCCCTATGTGAACGGCCCACCAGGTCCAGCGTCAGAGAAGACGCCCCAGAGCGCCTCAGTGAGTCCCGAACAACCTCCACACGTGAAGCTTCAGAAGACTGGGCTCCTCGTGTGGAACGCCTGTTCGGGGCTGCACGAGTTCCCCTCTCCCGAGGGAGAGAGGAATGGGAGGCCCCTGGGCGAGCCGAAGCAGGTCTGGAAACCAGACCTGCGACGGCCAGAGAGGGGCGACCAGAAGAAGAAGAGTCGGCCCCTCCAGTTCCGCCTTTCGAATTACTCGGCTGAGTAATTGGAAAGGCGGGAAGGCGTACGCCTCCAGACCCGTCCAGGAGATGTCCAGAGCATTCACTCGCCAAGCCTGGGGATCCGGGAATGGCGAGACGAACACCGGAAGCCTCTTCGAGAACCTGGTGGCAAACAGATCCACGAGAGGCTTTTGGACCCGGGCCCAAAGGCGCAGCAGTGCCCCGTGAGTGATGGTCCACTCTGACTGAAGCACCCTGTCGGACCGGCTGAGAGCGTCCGCCAGAGTGTTCAGCCTCCCTGGAAGGAACCTGGCCGAGATTATGATGTGGTGCCGCGCACACCACTTGAGAATCTCGCAGGCCCTGTCCGAGAGAGACGGGGACCGCGAGCCTCCCTGCTTGTTGAGATAAGCGGCCACAGTCGTGTTGTCTGTAAACAGACGAACATGCTTGGCCTGCAGGGAGGGCAGAAACTCGACTAGAGCTAGGGCTACTGCTTCTAGCTCCAGCAAGTTGATATGCCACTGGCTCTGTTCTACCGACCACAGACCTGACACCTTGTGTAGGTCCGTGTGCGCTCCCCACCCCCGTAGGGAAGCATCCGTGAAGAGATCCAGATCTGGGGGTGGCAAAGCAATCGGCACTCCTTGGCAGACCCACTCCGTGTCCAGCCACGGAAGGGTTGCGGACTGGAACCATCCCTGAAGAGGGACGAGGGCGTTCCAGTCCACCTGAGATGAGTCCACAAACGGCTTCAGTGCTGCCTGCAAAGGCCGTTTGTGGACCCTGCCCAGGGGAACCAACAGAGCCATCGACTCCATCTGCCCCAAGATGGAGGCCAGAGACCTGAGGGAAGCCTGCAGGAGAGGCAAAGTGGAGCAGATCTGGGCTTGGAGCTTGTCCACCCTGCTCTGGGAAGGGCGGACAGTCCAAGCCACTGTGTCGAAAGACATCCCCAGATAAGTGAATGTCCGAGACGGGATCAACTCCGACTTTGATCGGTTGATCGAGAACCCCAGAAGGGAGGCCTCTCGAAGAACCGATTGGGTATGCTGCGCACAACCTATCTGGGACTGGTTCAGGATGAGCCAATCGTCCAGATAAGCCCGCAGTCTGATACCCTGCGACCTCACCAGGGCGCACAACTGTCTCACCACCATGGTAAAAATCCACGGTGCGAGAGACAGCCCGAAGGGGAGTGCGCGGAACTGGTAGACCTGATCGCCCCACCGGAAACGAAGCCACTTCCGGTCGGACGGATGCATAAGAATGTGAAAATATGCATCCGTCAGGTCTATAGAGGTCGCCCAATCTCCTGGGCGGAGAGAGTCCCTGACCGTGGCTGGCGTCTCCATCTTGAACTTGATCTCTCTCAAGAACGTGTTGAGAAGAGACAAGTCCAGGACGGGAGGCCCCTGAAGCCTTGGGAACGGCGAAAAGACGCCCGTAAAATCCCAGAGAGCTTTGGTCTAGGACCCTCTCTACCGCGCCCTTCTGCACCAGGGAGACAATTTCTGTCTGAAGAACGGACTTTGCTTCCTGCGAGGAGGGGGGTTTGAAGGGCGGCGGCCGCCGGGAAAGAGGTGCCTTCTCTTCCCGCCATAGCAGACGCAAGCCCGATCTCACCACTCCCACTATCCATTGGCTGTCTACAGAGACCATCCAATTGGAGAGTGCCCGGGAGGGGCCTCCCGCCATCACTGGTGTGGAGGGCGGAAGGGGGGTGAGACCGGGAGCACTTCATTGGGGGTGAGGCTTGCTACCAGAGCCGCCACGCCCCCTTCCCGACGCAGTCCGTTTCTTGCCACCTCGAGACGACTGCTGTGCAGGTCTCTTGGACCCAGGCTTGGGTTGAGACGAAGACTGAGCCTTCACTTGCTGTGAAGGCTTAGCCTGCCTCATGCCCTGTAGAGCAAAGTCACAGAACTGTGTGTCCTTGAGTGACTGGATCTCTTTCTGCCGAGCGTCTACCGCCATTTGGCCGAACAGAGACCCCTCCACAACCGGGGATACCCGAAGGGCATCCCGGGTAGCCTGGTCCGCGGAGTGAGAATGGTCCAGAAACAGGTCCCTCCTGCTCATCACCGCGTGTGCATATTGCAAGGAGGAAAGCCGCGTCTGTTCCTCGTTTACCTTCGCGAGAGCAGCGAGAAGGACAGAAACGTCGTCCGCGTTCTGCTCCTCGCTAAGGGTAAACGGAACGAGAGAATCGGTCAGAGACCGAGACAGAGCGCGAACCAGAGTGTCGGAGATAGACGCAAGCTCCAAAAGCTGGCGTGCGATCTCCTCCAAACTGACTAGCGTCAACTCTTTTACTGACAAAACAGAATCGTTCTTGACCTGTTTTGACAAAAGAGGCAGCAGATCCCTAGTCAACGGTAACGAAGACCGGAGAAGCGAAAAAGACGCTATCAGGTTCCGGTTGTTCGAAGGCAGAACCAACTTCTGATGACCCGGAGTGCCTGTCACGCAGAAATAGCCCAATAAACTAACTATTTTGAAATAACAGTGACTTGGTCGTTGCGAGCCTGAATGCGAGTGTGAGTTAGTGACTTTCAGCCACAGACAGGGAGCATTACACGCCACCCCTGAGTGGGGATTGCTGGTTGGTCAAGACAGATCACGTGGGGTGAGCCTCGCGTGGGTAGTTGTCGGCTTCTGTGCACTTGACGGCCGTACACTGACGAGGAAGGAGGTTCTGTTGTAGGCACCCTTTGAGCATTAGTGCAATGCAAGTGGAGGGATTTTATTGTGTAATTGATACAGTAGCTGGAAGCAGTGTCCATTTATAGTTGACCTGCTAGGCTGTGTTGGTGGTCAGCTTGTGCCCCTGCATATTATCCCTGCTGCGTTTGGTGTTGGACAGACTGTTAGTGTCTCACAGGTCACTGGTGAGTAGGCTGGTCATGGGTTGAATTATGCATGTGTGCTGACCCAGCAACTACTGTGTGAATGAGGTATGGGTGCGAGTAATTTTCAGTTTTCGTTTGCTTTTATGTTTCATTTTGTTAGGCTTTCTTTTGGGATGGGAAGGTGGTAACGTTTTCATGTCCTAACCTTTGAAGAGACTGATAGATTGGATGTTGAGTGAATGTCTGACCATGCGCTGATTTTATGAGTGGTTAAACATGAAATGATAGCCTGACCTTGTGCATTCAAAATGGCCGATTTTGTGAAGAGGTAAAATTGAAATAATGGCCTAGATTGAAAGAGACCACAAATCAAAAGTCTATTCATGTGTTTATTGTAAAGTTGGCTTTGAAATGTGTTGGATGGAGATGGATTTTATTTATCTGTTATAATTTCCAGAGAGGTGGTCAGGGCATTGGTCAGCTTGTATCATAATGATTTGTGTGTGTTCAAAGATATTGTATGGGTGATGGGGCCCAAGTTGTGTGGAATATGATATGTGTGTGTAAAATCACTGGGGTTGAGATTTGTACAATGTGATTTGAATTTTTTATGAAATAATTGATGAAATGATATTTTGTTGAGGAAACAAAATGGCGGCATAGGGGAAGTGTATGTGGTTATCGCCCCTGTTCAATAAGGGAAGATAATACCCCAGTCTATATTGTACTTCAGGGATAACTGCCCTTAGTTTGGGGAGAGTTATTACCCCTATTCCAAAATGGCCGCCTCATGTTATGAAAACATTGATATGGTTTTTAAATTGTGTGACTTCTTTTGCACATTGCTTTCTCTAAGTGACTTGTGTTTGGTAAATTCATATGAATTGAACCTTAGGGAAGAATTCCCGTGTTTTCATCCCTTCCTGGACTTTGATAATTTTTGTGGAAAATTTAATTGGTAATTATAGAGAGTTTGAACTTTGAAAATTTTTGAACAAAATTTTCCCAACTTCTACACATGACAAGAGGGAATGAGAACTTAGTTTTTTTTTGAGAAAGCATTGTGTAATGAGGGTTTAATTTGGTATTAGTAGTTAGACTATAGGCTGCCTCATTTATATGGTGCAGGACCTATCCACATACCTACTGGACCTATCCACATACCAGTGTGGGTACAGCGGGACGTTTTGGCTTCAGGCTGGGGCTGTTGGATGACAGCTTACTTACCATCTCCACCGGTTGGTTCTGGACCTTGGAGGGGTCAGAGAGATGGCCGTTGCCCTTCTTCTTGGGGTGATGAATGGATGACATCCCTGATCTTCCTATCAGGTTGATTTTGTTCGCCTTGAGGGAAGTAAGCCAGTAACAGTTGGGTTGTGGAACTTTGCCAATATTTTGTGTGTGCCTAAGAGAACATTGGGAAAGAAACATACTTTGGTTTTCAATAACCAAGACTCAGTAGTTCAGAGACCGTGTGGGGATAATACGAAGAGATCACAGTATTCAACCATGGTATGGATTTGAGTCGAAAACCAAGTGACAATGAACTGAAACCCAGGGCTGAGTGCTTGTGATTGGCACGTCATTCTCAAATACACAGAAGAAACTGGGGGATAAACTTGAGCAGATATTGTGAATATTTTCTGGTGGTTAATTGATTACAAGAGTGATCGTGTTGAACATTCTCGTGTGTTTATCGCTTAATGTTTGCACATTGATGGAGGTTCAGTTGTTACCCCATTGATTGACAAGTATTTTTGAGAGTGCACTCCGGCTTTAATAGGGTGTGGTACATGCAAATGTGTTAATGGCTACATTTTTTCTTCAAGTTAGTTAGTTGTTTTATTTGATAGTGTTTTGTTTTTAGTGTTATTGTATTTTATTAAGTTGTTCATTCATTACTTTGATATTTGGTTTGAGTGGAAGTGTATGATTGCAGTTGTCTTGTCTTGTGTTAAATAATAAACTTATTTCCTTTTACAGTTGAATTAAATTGGTTGGGGTTCTTTTATTTTATTTCATTCTTTTTCTTTTTCTTTCTCCTCTATCCTTTGCTCTCGCGATTAGCGCGTGACAGTGCCACCGGAAGAAGATTGGGCCCCCGAAGCAACCCAAGCCTGTGCCTGCTCCGGAACTGGTCCGAACGGCACCAGAAGCGGGACAGGCACGGGAGGCAAACCACCACTCTGGCGCGAAGACTTCGCAAGCACCTGAGAAAGGTGGTAGGCCACTGCCGGTGACTCCACGAACCGGAAGGAGGAAGAGTCCTCCCTCCCGGGAAGGAAGTCGGACCACGCTGAGGGAGGAACGGAAGTTGAAACTCCGGCCGCCGAAGCTCCCTCAGGAAAGTAGCGGGATGTAACTTCCGCCGCGGCACTCAGTCCGAAGCCGAGACGGAAACCCCGTACGCGGATCCTCACTTGCCAGAGACTGAACCTCAGACTGGTCAAACGGAGGATCGTAATCATCCACCACCGAAGCCGAAACGTCCGCGACCTGTCCGGAGACCGGAAAGTCGTGACGCCGAAATTGTTCTCGGCTCACCCCGCGGCCAGCAGGCAAAGGGAAAGCCGAAAACGCATCGGAAACGACCGGAAGTGGATGAGCGGAAGTCGCCATCCCGTCCGGGGACGAAGACGACCGCCCCAGCTGATGCACGGCATGTGCCACCGCTGAACGCTGTTGTTCCCTCTCCGGGATCCAAGCAGATGTACTCGGGAGAGGGACAGCATATCCGTCCGAAACCGGAGCAGGCTGTGGCCGGGGGCCGCAAGGCCCTGAGGCCAGCCTGTAGTCCATACCCTCACAACCGGCTGAGCGGGAAGTGAGGACAGGACCTGTGCTTCCGGCCGAAGCCGGAAATGCGGCGACCGAAAACGGAAGCTGGTGCTGAGAGTCACGGTCCCAGACATGCTGGCGGGGACGGACATCAGCGTAAAGCACAGACTGGCTACCAACGTCCAAGCCGAAACGGGAGGACGAGTCACCAGGAGAATGCAGAGTGCGACTCTGCCCAATTGACTTGTCTCCCATCAGGGAGTGTCCCGACGCCTGAGGACGAGCCTCCGTAGCCTCCCTCGGAGGTGAAATCGTAACCGAAAGTACGGTATTGCGTTCCGTATCCGTAACCAGTACTACTGGCCTAGAAGAAGACGACTTGGGCTTAACCTTGCCCTTCGCGTCGCCCTTGCCCTTACTCTTACGCCCGTCAGAGTCAGCCATAATGACTTGACACAAAAAGCACAAGCGTAAGACGGAAACAAGAAGGGCAAAGCCCATACGACTCACATGCTTGACCTTGACCTTTACATGACCTTGACCTTCAGGGTCAAGGTCAAATAACTAAACCTAGCAATGACATCATATACTAAGAACTGCTTTACACATTTTTCCTACCAAAATACATGTGACCTTGACCCAAGGTCAAGGTCATCCAAGGTCATGCAACACAAAGCTGTTAATTCAAGACATAGGAAGTACAATGGTGCTTATTGGCTCTTTCTACCATGAGATATGGTCACTTTTAGTGGTTCACTACCTTATTTTGGTCACATTTCATAAGGGTCAAAGTGACCTTGACCTTGATCATATGTGACCAAATGTGTCTCATGATGAAAGCATAACATGTGCCCCACATAATTTTTAAGTTTGAAACAGTTATCTTCCATAGTTCAGGGTCAAGGTCACTTCAAAATATGTATACAATCCAACTTTAAAGGACCCTTGCGACCTTGACCTTGAAGCAAGGTCAACCAAACTGGTGTCCAAAGATAGGGCTTACATTGCCCTGTATAGCATACATAGCTAAGGTTGCCATTCTCGATAACTTCAGAAAAAAATGCGAAAATGTGAAAAATGGTCGTTTTTAAGACAACAATTACGGCCCCTGTGACCTTGAACTTGAAGTGAGGTCAAGTTGCCGCACATGTTTTTTGAGATCTTGTAACCATACACCATCAGGCCACATCAGGTGTTGATAGACTTAATAGTGTTCAAGAAATATCCAACGTTAAAGTTTTCCGGACGGACGCTGGGACGGACGGACGGATGACTCGGGTGAGTACATAGACTCACTTTTGCTTCGCATGTGAGTCAAAAATGCAAACAACGTAAGTAGAAAACACGGACTGAAAATTCCGTAAACAAAACGAACGTTAGCAACAAGAAAAACCAAGCTTGCAGAACAAATTACAGAAGCAAGCGCCGGTTACATGCCAAACAATGAAAACGACAGCAAGCTGGCGAAATGCAAATGGCGGCAACACCAACAGTCACTGATAACTATGTCCTAGGGACGAAATATCAGCAACAACAACAAGGAAAGTTGGAAACAAACAAGAACGGGCTCACCAAGGCTGGCGCCTGCACGGGAGAACGACAGGTAAACGCGGCTGGCAGGCAAAAAGCTCACACAGTCAGCCGCTGTCTAGCGAAAATTCAGAGCACCCTCACACCACGCTGCTGAAAAGACGAATGATAGGGTGTGTGGTGGCTGATGGGAAGTAGCCATAGGAGAGGTAACTCCCGGGGCCCATGGCCATGGCTAGTTCAGCCTTTTTTGGAGTGGGTTGCTTCCCTTAAAAGGGTTTTGATGGGTTAGCGTTTTCAGTACCTAGCATATGAGTCTGTGACAATGCTTTACGTGATTCGGAGTAAGAATCTGTAATTTAACGTCGTTTTCAACCACGAAGGTTATATCGCGACGGGGAAAGGGGGGAGATGGGATAGAGCCACTTGTCAATTGTTTCTTGTTCACAAAAGCACTAATCAAAAATTTGCTCCAGGGGCTTGCAACGTAGTACAATATATTACCTTACTGGGAGAATGCAAGTTTCCAGTACAAAGGACTTAACATTTCTTACATACTGCTTGACTAAAATCTTTACAAAAATTGACTATATTCTATACAAGAAACACTTAACAAGGGTAAAAGGAGAAACAGAATCCGTTAGTCGCCTCTTACGACATGCTGGGGAGCATCGGGTAAATTCTTCCCCCTAACCCGCGGGGGGTGTCAGTCCCCTGCTTGGGGAAAAGGCAGTAAAATTGACGAGTATAGTGCAGTAGTGGTTGCACTACACCAGATAGCACGCTTTTCTGTACCTCTATTCTTTATCACTTTCTGGGCTTGTTTTTAATCCTTGTTTGTTTGGTGTTACCATAGGATAAGGGGGGGTTGGGTGGGGTGGGGTATCTCTGCAGAGTCCCTGGACATCTTCAACAAGCCCAGGATCTCCACCCTAATCCCCAACCCCCCCCCCCCCCCCCCCAACCCCTTCTACATCCTCCCTCTCCTTCCCATTCACTTCAAAGTAGGGCTTATCCAACTTGACTAGAAGTCTGAAATTAAGTGTGGTGGCCCCCCCCACCCTACTCCATCTTTCCACCTTCCTTACTCTCTCTTCCCATCAGCCATGTAATATCAATTAGGCATTTTTCTTTCTTACTATCCTGATTTTAAGTTCAGACTCTCTTCTTTCCTTACTCTCATATATGTATACATATATCCCTCCTACATCCACTTCCCACCCCTATGTCTTCTCTTCTTCCCCAGGCCAAGTGTCACAGTGGGGGTCGCACAACCCGAAACATTTGCAGGTCCACGCTTGGCTCTCTAGTATCTACTTTCTTTTATTTTGTGAGCACTTGGGGGAGTGGGACAGAGTCCTTATAATATTTACCCATTGGACTTAGCATCGAGAACAGACTTACTCTGACCGAAAGCAAACAAGGAACAGTTATACTAATCGGCAGAATTTTCAACCTGTTGGAACTTTTTGAAGGGGCTGATAAACTTATGAAAGAAGGACAAGAAGATAGGCAATAATCATAGGGAAAGAATATCCCCAATATCGGGGCCTATGGGAGTGTCCAAGCCACCGACCAGCATTAGAAAATTTTTAAGTAAATTTTCATTTCATTAATATACTTACCCGAATCACATAAAAGCATTGACGCAGTCTTACATGCTTAAGGTCTGAAAAGGCTACCCGTCTTAAACAATTTTAAAGGGGAGCAACCCAACACAAAAAGTGTAAATACAGGTATGGTAATGACCATCTACCCGGGGAGTTACCTCCCATCCGGGTTACGTGACGTCACTTCCCCTGTAAACACCACGTGCCTTCATACGACTTAATAGACTAAAAAAATCATATGCGGGGTTGGCGGGAGGGAATACACTATGTGATTCGGGTAAGTATATTAATGAAATGAAAATTTACTTAAAAATTTTCGATTAAATTACATATTCTTACTCCGAATCACATAAAAGCAGATAGCTTCATCAAGGCGGTGGGAATGAAAACCAAACACACTCTTAAAACCTTGCCAAAAACCTGGCCTGCTGCCAAAAGGTCAGGGAAGGGCCCAGTGAGAAAGAAAATCTAACTCACTCTAAACCCTAGCCAGGAACTGGCCCACTGCCAAAAAGGCAGGAAAGGACCTGAGAACCATCTTGATAGACAGCCGAGATGTCTCTCAGGCAAAAGTTGCGAAAGACAACATCAGAGAGCCAAAAATATGTGCCCAGCACTTCTTCCAATCTCCTGGACCAAACGACCCAGAAAGAGAACCCAGCCTTGGATTAAGCCGAGCCAAGAAGAGGGAAAGACAAGCTGCCCCCCCCCCCCCCCCCTTTCGGATGGAAGGAAATGCACATGCACTGAAAAACGATCTATGCGTAAGGTAGTCCGATCAGTGAGGTGAGGGACAAACCTCGCGGCGACCATAAGACGATCACGCCAAAGTAATCAAACTTAGGAATGGCGTGAAGCCCAAAAGGACTGAGAGATAAAGGTCAAACCAAGGCAGAATGACCAATACCCAACAAAGAGAGAGAGAGGGACACCTGAGTACAAGGTACCAGAGCCTCCCTCGACAGGAAGATCTCAAAAGAGACGGTCGCCCGTAATGCCCTAACAGTCAATGCGAAAGCAGAGAGAGAGGCAATACGAGGAAGCAGAGGCTTACGAAATAGCGTAAGCCTCAGAAGAGAAGAAATCACCGTGGTCAAAAACTGAAGTGACCGGTGACCCTAAACAAAATGACTAAAAGCCACCACCATAAAGACCATCCCCTCCTCATCGTGGTATGGTGGTGAAACAGAACCAAGCTATGCCGTCGGAAGAAAATCGCTGAAATTTCACTGTCCCTAAAACGTGGGGGTGTTTTTCATTGTGAGAAGTATACCGGTAGGGTTCTCCCATGGCGGACGGGTTGGTTGCTGGCTAACGGGGCTCTGGTAAAGACGGAGATGTGCTGGACAGTACCGGTGTGACGGCACAGAGGCCCAAGGACACAAGCGGTCATCTCAGCAACCTCCAAACGGGTAGACTGGACTCGACAACCATGGTAGGTAACCAGTCTAGGAGAAGGAAAACTCCGAAATAGAACCACGGGCAGACCAAGCTCAACAGCCCAGGAAGGCAATTGGTCTAAGGGAGGGACCCCTGATCAACGTCCATGGCCGAAGCCGGAGATGCGGGACCCCCTGGGTGCCAAAAAGCGCTGCATCACGCAAATCACAAAATGATAGTGAACGACGAAGAAGAAGAACTAAAAGCCAGATTGTTACAGAACAGTCTGCTTGAAGGTAAATGAAGGAAATTCAAAAACCCCAAGTAAACTTCGTAGCCAAATCAGGAGAAATTCCTGAGTCCAGCCGAACAACTAGCCGTGTCTGTCTACCTCTGAAAGACTGAGAGCCAGACACGGCGATCAACCGGCAAACGCCGCAGCCCGAAAATGCCATAGTCGAACCACGCAGAGTAGAAGACTATAGCACAGGCTCAGGCTGAGAGCCGTAAAACCCGTGGAACAGCCATGTACCAAAGTACCCAAAGTACCAGGTAAATATACGAAACATAAGTTTCGGCTGCCACCTAATATGCTGGGCTATAAGCCCACAGCAAAGGAAAACGGGAACATTAGATACCGCTCTGCCAAAAGGAGAGGGGTAGCCAAAAACCTGAGAGAGGAGATAAGCCACAAAGAATGACTCCTCCAACATGCATTGCCAAAGACAATGTCCCCTCAGGAAAATCTGAATGTTACTTCCGAGGCCAACGACGAAACACCAGAACGCGTCTGATCGCTAGAGAAAGACGGAGTCAGACTCTGCAAAAGACGACCAGGACCAAGTCCAGCAGCTTGTGGCAAACTGAGAAGAACGGGGAAGCCTGAAAAAGGCAGCCCCACTCAAACGGAAATCGTCCTATCTCATCTCCTGCCTAAGATGAAATTAAGGAACGAAAGTCGAAGTCCGAAGCCACAAGAACAGGGAAAACAACAACCATCACCGCCCACAGGTGGAATGGCTGTTGCACCAGCCGAGGCTAAAAAGCCTGGATGCCCTAAGGTCAGCCGTTGTTCCAAAACTCAGACGTACCTATGAAGCGTCTGTGAAAGAAACAACCTCTCCGGTAAAACCGGAAGTGCCACTGCAGCAGCCCGTGGCTGAACTGCTGTTACACTAACTGAGGACTGAAGCAGTATAACCGAAGGACAGCGCTAGCACCGACCAGAAGAGACCTCAGCGGGTGCTCGAGCTGATGGGCCTAGATCACTGTGAAAGGATCGGCTGACGCATGAGCAAATATGACCTCATTAGATCAATGGGAGTCCCCCGACCTCACCACTCCCACAAACTATTGGCTGTGTACAGAGACCATCCAATGAAAACTTGCAAGGAGGAGACCCGCCCCGCCATCACCAAAGTGGAGGGCGGAGGGGGGGTGTGTGATCGGGGGCACTTCCTTGGGGAGAGAGGCTTGCTGCTAGGGCTGCCCTTCTCCCTGCCCAAAGGTGATCTAATTCTCGAGAATCAGACAGAGACTGCCCATTGGCCGCCTGCTGAAAACGTCCCGAGGCCTGAGCCTGCTTCCCGTGAGGAGGCTAGCTCTGCTTTAACCCTTGTAGAGAGAAGTCAGAGATCCGCTGATCTCTATCCCACGGGATCTACTTTTCTTTTCTGGTAAAAACACCAAAGTTCAAAAAGCAGATCCCTCTACTCCGATCAAAGCCCAATTGTCCCTCCTAGCCTGCTCAGAGACCTGAGCATGCGAGAGAAACAAGTCCTCCCTACACCCGACTATAAAGCGAGGTGAAGGGAGGACAGCCTCTTTGTTCCTCGTTCGCCCTAGCCAGGCTGAACGAGTGGAGATGCCATCAGAGTCCTGATCCACACTAAGCGTGGAAGGTTCAGTGACTCCAGGAAAGAGCGCTCTCGCGCTCTGACGATCATCTCCGAAAAAGAGGCAAATTCCAAAAACTGACGTCCAAATTCCTCTAAGTTCCTGCATTCCCATTAAAGGTGTACGCGGAAGAGCAAAGACGCCAGCAAAATCCGACCCAGCTTCAGCCAAGAGAACTTCCTATGACAGGAAGAAACAAAAGACGAAGCCTGTGTAGCCGAAGCCAGCCGAGGCTGCGCGTGTTCCGGAACTGACCCGTGAAGACCGAGTAGCAGAACCGGGACCCGTGGATACCACTTCCGGTAGGAGATGGCCAGCCAAAACCTGCGGACGATGGTACCCACATTGAAGGTGACTATCAAACCGGAAGTAGGAAAAACTCCTCCTTCGCGGAACGGAAGTCCGACATCGCCGAATGCAACCAAAGAGGAAGCCAATGTCCCTCCATAAAAAATCTGGAAGTAACCTCCATCGAGGCCTCGAAAGAAGCCGAGAGATTCGACAGAACGTGTCTAGTCGCTGGCTAAAGACTGTATAACAGAATAGCCAAGAGACCTGACACTGACCGAAGTCACAGTTGCCAGTGGAAAACTACTGAACGGATAACCGGAAAACCGGAAACCCGTTCAACCGGAAACCGTCCTGTCTCACCCCTCCCGTAAGAGGGTAAGACAAAGAGGAGGTAACATCCGAAGCCACCAGAACTGAATGGACAGTAGACGCAACACCCAACCAGTGAAGTGACTACCGTCCCGGCCGAGGCTGAAAGCCTGCATGCCCATAGGCCAGCCGATGTTCCTCACTTCGCTAACGGTGTTAGGAAGAAGAACAATACATCCGGACAAAGCCGGAAACGCAACAGACAAAACCGCACAATGCGGAAGCAAATGTTGCGTGGGCTGAGGACAGAAGACCGAACGCCCGTAGGCTAGTCCGCGGTCAACTCCAGTAGAGACACACAGTGTAATCGCAAAGGAGGACCTATGCTCCCAGTAAACCGGAATGACGACTGTCCGGATGTCCGTAGGACGTATCCTGTTCCTCACTCACTGACCTCCGTATAGGAGCAGCAGGAGGAGGAACGGCAACTCCGGGCGGAGCCGGAAAGGCAACGGACGAAGCCGCATAAACGGAAACGCCTGTTGCGATGACTAAGGCCGGAGGCCAGAACGCCCGAAGGCCAGTCAACGGTCAACCCCAGCCATGACCTCTGTGAGTGCACGGGATGGAGGACCTTCGTTTTCGGGAAAACCCGGAAGCGCGACTCCCGAAAACGGAAGCCGCCCTTGCTTATTCACAGCCGTGCACGCAATGCAAACAGGCTTAGAAAGAGCAGAAGATTAGGCAACGGACGAAGCCGCATACAGCGGCAGCGTCTGCTGCGAGGACTGGGGCCGGAAGCCCGGTGGCCCGAAGGCCAGTCCACAGTCGACACCAGCAGGGACCTTCGTGGGTGTGCCAGATTGACCTTCGCTTCCGGGAAAACCCGGAAACGCGACTCCCGCAAGCGGAAGCCGCCCTTGCTCAGTCACGGCCGTACACGCTGTGCGATCAGGCCTAGAAAGAGCAGCATATCCTGACTAGCAGGAAGTTTTGCAGTCGACACCAGCAGGGACCTTCGTGGGTGTGCCAGATTGACCTTCGCCTCCGGGTAAACCCGGAAACGCGACTCCCGCAAGCGGAAGCCGCCATTGCTCAGTCACGGCCGTACACGCTGTGCGATCAGGCCTAGAAAGAGCAGCATATCCTGACTAGCAGGAAGTTTTGCAGTCGACACCAGCAGGGACCTTCGTGGGTGTGCCAGATTGACCTTCGCCTCCGGGTAAACCCGGAAACGCGACTCCCGCAAGCGGAAGCCGCCATTGCTCAGTCATAGCCCTACTCGCTATACGATCGGGCTTAGAAAGAGCAGCATATCCTGACGGGCAGGAAGTTTGCAGGTAGTGAGCCTGCGACCAAGAACTGTTGCTCAAAAGAGAGCGTCCGGTGGCTTCACGAGAGCCAGTGGAGCAGTTCGACTTACCGTCCATGCCCCCCAAGGAGGCAGTAGACGCAGCTGAAGGCCCGCGACCGGAAAGCCGTGGCCGACAAGAAGCCAATGAGCGGCCGTCACCCGCCGCCGGCGGAAGTACAACGCTGGAGACGGCGTGGGAAGCTGCAATCTTCCCTCCCAAACTGCGAAACTCTGAAAAAGAGAGCTAAGCAGTATAGACACCAGAGCGCCGCGCTCCGATGCCAAGAGAGGGAAAGCAAGAAGCAAGACACGTCACAGACGTGCTAAACTGCCCCCCAAATTCATTTGGGGCAGAATAAGTAACGGACAAAGCGGTTATACATGCTTAGTACGAAACAACAACAAATGCCAATGGTCTGAAAGACCAATGACACACACCTAGCCATGTTATCTCACCGTCAGACGCGCTGACGCAGACAACAGGCGGCAAAACAAAGAGTTACTGAAAATTAACAAGTCCAAAACGGACGAAAAATTTAGCAACTACAACAAACTTCCTGTCAAACTAATGACTAAACAAGAAGAGCAAACGCTCGATCGAGTCACTTTCGCAGTTCTGAATATTATATGAGGCATCAGATGGACAGGAAGAAATTGCTATTCACAACACAATGAGTCACGTTCACATAAAATTTGAGCCCGGTCACTTTTATAGTTTCCGAGAAAAGCCCAACGTTAAGTTGTGTGTTGCCGAACAGAAAAGGCTAGTTATCTCCCTTGTTTTTCTGATAACGTTCGTAAAAGGCTACAGATGTAAATACTTTGATGTAAAGAATAATCCTACAAAGTTTCAATCACATCCGATGAACTTTGTCAAAGATATAAAATGTCTAATTTTTCCTTTGACGCTGACCTGTGACCTTGAAAAAGGTCAAAGGTCAACGAAACCATCGTTAAAGTGTAGAGGTCATTGGAGGTCACGACTAAACAAAATATGAGCCCGATCGCTTTGATAGTTTCCGAGAAAAGTCCAACGTTAAGGTGGTGTCTACGGACGGACGGCCGGCCGGCCGGACAGACTAACACTGACCGATTACATAGAGTCACTTTTTCTCAAGTGACTCAAAAAGGAAGCGCTTACCAACTAACAAAGCAGAAGGCAAGTAAAGAGGTAAAATAAGGTTTACCTAACCAAAACATAGGCCGTGCCACATTCGCCGTCAGCTAAGCTGACAAGCAAACATGGGGCCCCAAAATGCGTTACTGAAAAATATTACAAGTCCGCAAAACGGACGAAAAGTCAGCAACTACAACAACATTCTTGTCAAAATAATGACCAAAATGGAAAGAGCTCACCAAACACGTAAAGGCAAGCCGTTAAGACGGGTTAGGCGGCCGGTGGGTGTCCTTACAAACACCAGCACGCAGCCACACACGGAGCCAAAAATTCGACGACCTTCTCTGCTGTAGGCTGAATAGTCGTATGAAGGCACGTGGTGTTTACAGGGGAAGTGACGTCACGTAACCCGGACGGGAGGTAACTCCCCGGGTAGATGGTCATTACCATACCTGTATTTACACTTTTTGTGTTGGGTTGCTCCCCTTTAAAATTGTTTAAGACGGGTAGCCTTTTCAGACCTTAAGCATGTAAGACTGCGTCAATGCTTTTATGTGATTCGGAGTAAGAATATGTAATTTAATGATCCCCACTCGGGCATATCGCCAGTTGATACTGACAGTGAACGGAATGACCCGTTAGTAGAGATCGAGTTGTTCTGCTGATGCGGCTTACACTTATCCTATAATCATGACTATTAACTGTATTACTATTAGTGATTATGCTGATTTTAGTTCGTATTTTTGCCGCCCTCCGTTTCTCTGCCTTTTTGTGCATTTCAATTTTTTTGCATCTCTCTCTTTTCATTAATTTTTTTGATTTTTTTTTTATACATGTTTTTTTTATATTTTGAAGATAATTGTATGAGTTTCAGACAATTAGGGCGTTTATACACATGATTGTGATATTATGGGGAGATTTTCAAATCAACGCTCATTGCTTACACCGACTTTCGTAGCTTAGCAAAAATACGGGCCTGGAAAGGTCTGCCTGATAGGTATATACTGTGAGAGGGTGGTGCAAGCACCATCAGTAAATTCTTTCAAAGGCTGACTTGTTACACCTGCAGGGGGGAGATCTAAACTTGGCAAAAAAATTATTTCAACAAATTTCAAACCCAAATTAAACAATTAATCCCCGTGTCATTTTATAGACACTTTATATGCCACAAAAGGCCGTTCACTTAACCTTCAGGATCACCATTTGGATTCAATATTTCTTTCACAGGGATCACGTGACCGCCGCTCAAGTAAGGGTACCCTCAAAATCGACCAGACAAAATCGGAAGAGCCGAATGAAAAATCGACAAAAAATCACAATAGGCAAAACTTTGCAACTTTGACATGCATACGAGAAGAAAGTCAAACCAATTATCTACCCTGAACAGATTGTTTTGTTTTGCTACCTTGCGTATTTTGCGTGCTATGCTATTCCTACTGATGCAGGTGTCGATCGCAAGAGCGGTCAAAAACGGGACTTTTTCCATCATTTTTTAGGGGTATCATGACAAAAAAGTCTGCACTTTAGCAATGATTTGGTGGATTGCTTTGACACTTTCAGAATATTTTACAAACATACTAGAGATACTTCGAGCGAAATGATGGATTGTTACAGATGTTTGTTAAAATGTTATGAAGTTTTTAATCTCGTCATAGGATTGTTTCCATGGGTCCAAAAAATGTATGACTTTGCATGTCTTTAGAAAAATGATTGATACACACACTGCTAAAGTTTTATGTGCGTGTAAGCACTGACGCAAATTTGCTGGACCAGTAAACACGCTACATATTTAAGTGATGATTCTGGTGCCACAGCGATGCCCAGCCAAGCGTGACCGTAGCATGTTTTAAGAGGCACGCAACGATAACAGCTGTAAGCGCGAAACAGCGTGAACGTTCCATTTTTTCCTCATGTGTTTGCATGACTAGCAAATTAACGCCAGCAGCTACACGCAAATGAAACTTAGACAGAATCTGTATCAATCATTTATCTGTAGATATGCAAAGTCATGAATTTTTTGGACACAAGTGAACAATCCCATGAGAAGTTTAACAACATTTTCCGAAACATTGCGTCACATCTGGATAAATAACCGTAACGATCCAAACTTTCTAAAAGTATCTCTAGTATGTTGGTAACATATTCTGAAAGTTTCAAAGCAATCCACCAAGTCAATTAGTCATTGCTAAAATGTAGCGCTTTTTGACATGATACCCATAAAAATTGAAGTAAAACGTTCCGTTTTTGACCGCTCTTGCGATCGACACCTGCATCAGTAGGAATAGCATAGCAAGCGAAATAAGCAAGGTAGCAAAACAAAACAATCTGTTCAGGGTAGATAATTGGTTTGACTTTCTTCTCGTATGTCAAAGTTGTGAAGTTTTGCCTATTGTGATTTTTTGTCGATTTTTCATTTGGCTCTTCCGTTTTTGTCTGGTCGATTTTGAGGGTACCCTTACTTGAGCGGCGGTCACGTGATCCCTGTAAAAGAAATATTTAATCCAAAAGGTGATCCTGAAGGTTAAGTGAACAGCCTTCTCTGGCATATACAGTTTTAATTAAATGACACAGGAATTAATGGTTTAATTTGGGTTTGAAATTTGTTGCAATAATCTTTTGGCCAACTTTATTACGGTGGGGAGGGGGTGGGGCTGGAGAGGGGATGAATCTAGTGGGGAGGGGAGGGGGGGAACAGACAGGGAATGGGTTTCGACAGGTGGTGCCTATGGGCTCGCACCTTGGAGCCAGGCCTCGACGCTGGTTCTGAAGGCCTGGGGGGGGGGGAGTCTGCGCTGACAGCATCTTGGGGGATGTTATTCCAGAGGCGGATCACAGACTGAAAGAACGACGTTCTGTGCGGGACTGTGGGACCTGGAGTCTGGTGGTGTGCCCCCTGGTGTTGATCTTGGGACCGGTGTCAGTGTGCCTTCCCTTGGGACTGCCTCGAGCAGTCCACTCATGATTTTGTACATCATGGTTGCCTTGGTCGCGGTGCGCCGTTGTATGAGGGGGGCCAGCTTCAGCCTGGAGACGAGTTCCGTTGCACTACTGGTGGGTTTGAAGTCGTGCAGGATCCTCCTTGCGGAACGACGCTGCGTCATCTCCAGGCTGTCGGACAGGCCCTTCTGACGTGGGTCCCAGACTGGTGAAGCATACACCAAGACCGATCCCACCAGTCCCTTGTAACAAGTGGCCTGAACAGGATGGGGGCAGCCCCAGAGGTTTCGGTAAACAAAGGCACTGGTTTTGTTTGCCTTAGCTGAGGTTACCTCGATGTGCACAAAGTCGACCCCCCCCCCCCCCCCCCCCCCCCGAAGTGGCACAGTGGTAAGACGTCGGCCTCCTAATCGGGACAGTGATGGCGCTAGTATTTTTCAAACCGGTACGCAAACTTTTATGATGCAAAAAGTCAAGAAAAAAACCTGTAGGCTGGTCATTGGAACCAGTAAGAGTCCAACTCGGAGTACTGGTTTTGTTGTTTTACCAGCACAAAAAACCTGGTAGTTCTAAAAATCAACCGGTAGGTCATACCGGCAGCCAATTTTGTTCCGGTATTTTCTCATTTCAACTGGTAAAATACCGGTTAACGCCAATACTGTCGGGAGGTCGTGAGTTCGAATCCCGGTCGCTGCCGCCTGGTGGGTTAAGAGTGGAGATTTTTTCGATCTCCCAGGTCAACTTATGTGCAGACCTGCTAGTGACTTAACCCCCTTCGTGTGTACACGCAAGCACAAGACCAAGTGCGCACGGAAAAGATCCTGTAATCCATGTCAGAGTTCGGTGGGTTATAGAAACACGAAAATACCTAGCATGCCTCCCCCGAAATCGGCGTATGCTGCCTGAATGGCGGGGTAAAAACGGTCATACACGTACAAATCCACTCGTGCTAAAACCATGAGTGAACGTGGGAGTCTAAGCCCATGAACGACGAAGAAGAAGAAGACCCCCCCCCCCCCCAGACCCACCACAACCCCCCGCCCCCTTTGATATATCCCCCCCCTCCCCTCACTCAATCGCCCATGCTTGCTAATCCTTGAAGTTGAACTTTAGTCAAATTAGTGCATTGATTAAATTCGCTCATCTCAGAATTCACTGCATTTAGTGATTTACACTTGGTGACTTAGAGCCTCCAATTTTGCAGAACCTGCCCAATGTGAGCTTAACAAGTCATTTTCGAAATCTTTGAAGTTACGGAATGAACAGAATGAACTGTAAAGATACTTAAAAAAAAACCAACTATCAACTATCAAGCATGGTTTTCGCATCAACAAACAAAAAGCGGCGGCCATCTTTGATGCACATTTTCAAGGACGACGAGTCTTTTTCCTCGATTACTAATGACCAAATTATTTATGTATGCTTAATCACGAAGCACAATTAGTCAATCATTCCACGAAAAATAAAATAATCTAAACTCTAAATGATCGAATGACATTTCTTACCATTCTGATTCGATTCAATTTTCCTTCCAGCGGCACATGGAACAGAGATCTGTAGCAACCACACAGACCGGAAGCTGCTGAAAGGGACTACATGATTGGCTCAAATTCAGTGCCCTGTCTCCACTTCCTTCCTATTTTGTAAAGTACCTTTTGATTGAGACTAAGTTTCATCCAACTTTACATACTCATCATGTTAGCGTAGGTTCCTAAATCCCCCCCTGTACCGGAAGTGCTAAGCCACGCAGTGGTGGGTGACATTTAGGAACCTACGCTAATTACATTTAGGAACCTACGCTAATTATGATGACGCGAGCTTCCATTCAAATTAACTTAGGCAACGATGGTTCGATGACGTCATCCAATAGTCACATCACAGAAGGAAATGTACAAATGCTGAACGTAGCCCATTTTAGCTCGACTTATTAGACAGATAGGCTTGAGGAGAATGATAATAACAAAGTTATTAACAGAATGCAGACCTCAATGATCGTGAGAACGCACAATACACCACTAAACAGTTCCGACGTTTACATGGAACAAAGAAGGAAAATCACGTGACCGCACAGACGCCTCTCATTGGCTGCGTCATTTTTTCGAGGAAACAAATCGTCTGCAACACAGCTGTGCGTATGTTCTGCGACTGACGAGTCAGACACTTGTGTTTATTTTGTTGTTTTGTCGATGTAAGTTCAGCGATTATCGATTTTAACGATGGCATGTCACTGCCCGATGATTGATTGTGACAACGGAAGCTACCGTCTTCAAAATGGAAAGCTAATTTTGCAAAATTCAGTCCGACCAGGTTCCACACGAGTCTGTGGCCAACCACCGTTCAGGTAAGCGCAACACTGTAACAGTTCTTGATCAACTTATTTTATTGCCTGACATTCATGCGATTTATTGGTTTTTTCTGCAAATTCCATGGCATGATTACAAAATCGTTTAGCTAGACCTGCATTTATACAGCTTTGAACGTTACAAAAACTGCACTGCAGTGTTTGAATCTGCCGTGCATGAGGTCAAAATATTTGGCTCACTTTCTGTGTCAGTGTGTTTCCGTTTCTTGTTTTTTTTTGTTTTACTTCATGTTGTTAGAGCATGGCTGTGATTAAAAAGCAATAACAAATTGCTTTGTAGAGCCATAAATTGTTAAATCTGATATGCATCTGTCTGTTTTCAACAGCTTGCATCCGCATCCAACACACAAGAAGAAACCAGCACAACGAGATTAAAGTGGATTCGACTCATCAGCCGTGTAGACACAACAGCAGACGGAAGGCACAAGCTTTTTTCACCTGCAAAAGATGCAAGGGTTTGTTCTCTACACTTTCTTGATGGCACACCAACTGCATTCGCTGTTTCAAAGCTGTACTTAAACTACCGAGTCTCGAACACAGGCGTCTCCGAGGTGACATGATCGACCTCTACAAGTATATATGCATGGGATCTACGACACAGGCAACCCGAATTTCCAGCTGGCCGAAACCAAAGACACTAGGGGAAACAGCCTCAAGTTGTACAAACCATTTTGTAGGCTGAACGTTCGGAGCTGCTTCTTCGCAGAAAGGGTGATTCCTCACTGGAACAGTCTGCCAGAAACAGTTGTGACAGCACCATCAGTGAACAGTTTCAAAGGAAGGCTGGACAATTTCTGGGCAGACAGACCAGAGAAATTCTCGCCAACGTGCTACCAATAACCGCCCGCGCATGCCACCAACAAAAGTGTTATTGGAGTACTATTCGACAGGATCGATGAACAGGCCTAAGGCCTTAAACATCGCAAGTTCAAGTTCAAGTTCAAGTTCAAGTTCAGAGAACTCTTTCCCAACACAAAACTTGGGATACCCTGGATTTCAACACAGACTGACAGAGTAAGTTTAAAAAAAAAAAAATTTTCTTGTTATATTTTGTGTGTGTACGCAGTAAAGAAGATGGGAAGGTGTTGAATGTATTTGTTCACACATGCTGCAACTGGCTGACCAGTTTCCTGACCAAGCGGAAGATGAGGGTTGTACTGGAGGGCGAGGCATCTGAAGAGGTAGAGGTCGAGTCCGGCGTCCCGCAAGGCACAGTGCTGGGTCCGTTGTTGTTCCTGTGCCATATGAACGACCTCCCGGACTCAGTCCAGTCGTCTGTCAGACTTTTTGCGGATGACTGTCTCCTCTACCGCCAGATCCGCACCTTTCAGGACCACCTTACGCTACAGGCAGACCTAAAGAGCTTGGAAGAGTGGGCCAACCAGTGGGGGATGAGGTTCAACGCTAAGAAGTGCTACGTCCTCTCCACCAGATTTACATCCCATTACTTCTACAGCCTCGGAGACACCATCCTCCAACAGGTCGAACAGAACCCGTACCTCGGCATACAGATCTCAGCCGACCTGAAGTGGGGCCCCCACATCACCAGTCTCTGCAAGAGGGCAGGATCTACCCTGGGCTTCTTACGCCGGAACCTCCGGAACTGCCCACGTGAGTGCCGTCGCCTTGCCTACATCACTCTTGTCAGATCCACCCTTGAGTACGGGGCGGTGGTCTGGGACCCCTACTACAAACAAGATGTTGAGAGACTCGAACGCATCCAACGCCTAGCCGCTAGGTTCATCATGAAAGACTACGTGTCCAAGGACCCAGGCTGCGTCACCAAGATGCTAGAGTACCTCCGACTTCCTACACTCCAGGAACGCCGTCAGCAACTTCGCCTGACGATGCTGTTCAAAATCATCAATGGACTTGTACCTGCCTTACCCCCTGACTCCTTCCTCACCCCGGTGAGCGTATCTCGGCGCCGAGTCAAGCCTAAAGCCTACGAGGGGTATGAGAGCCAAAACATCCTCCAGAGACAGGCAACCAACAACAGCCGCTGTTTCAAAGCTCCTACCTCAAAGACTGATCAATACAGGAACTCGTTCTTTATAAAGACAGTGATCGAGTGGAACAATTTGAGCGAAGCCACCGTCACCTTGACCACGCCCAGCGCCTTCTCATCGGCGTTAGGGGGGCAGAAACCAGTGTGAGAGCCTCAGTAGTTTTTATCCAGTTTTTAACATTGTAACATAGCATTTTTTAACTGTGCTTGAAAAGCCTACATTCTAGGGCAAACGGACTAAAACCGCAAGTACAGCAGCAAGAAGACCAGCTGGAGTTGTACACTATATCCACCTTGTGTACAGTGAACTTTTAAGACTCTTTTAGATGCGCACACCCAAAAAACGTCACGTTGATAGTCGTCGTCGGCTTCTGTGGCGCACCCGCCAACCACCAACCCAGGCGGGTTATCCAGATCCAGATCCAGTATCACTATGATGTGTCTGTGCCTTACAGCTTGAGTGATTTAATTGACTTTTCGTCTGTGCGTGTGTTCTGAAATCTGAACAAGAATGAATGTGGGAAGCCAAGCTAAGTTTTATGTGGGTGGTTTGTTTCCAGAGTGCGATTTGATCAACATTAGGAGAGCTCTCCATAGAAGCCAAAGGAACAAAAACAAGTGTACCGGGGAATTCACAGAGGGAGTTCTGTATTGCACTGAAAATGACTACAGTGGGTCCAAATGACCACCTTTATAAGTTGAAGTTGGGGGCATTGAACCCAAACGGACAACATATGTGGAGAACCCTGCATGAAGATGTAATACTACCATAAATACTGACAGAATGAACCCTGTTTGGCAATGTTTCAGACAGCAAGAGTGCTGATAGACATACCCCGACCAAAGCACCGGCTAGGCAGAAGAAAATGGGCAATGCGAGATCTGGAAGTGGAATTCCAGTTTGAGGCGTGCCAGGCCCAAGGATCATCAAGGGAGAGGAATGGTGTGCACAGCTAGTTGATTGCCAGAAAAGTGTGACTCTGGCCCTGAACAAGACCCATTCGCGACAGAAACATTTCTGGGTGCTCTTGTTTTTGCTTATTTCTTGATAGTTTTTTGTGTATAAGCAGATGCCAACTTAATGCACACCCGTTATGCGCAATCTTATTGCAATGATTAAGCTGACTAAGGAGAACAATAGACTGAAGAGACAAGTGAGTGTGTTCAAACTACAGATTGCAAACATGGCTATGAAAAAGAACGCAGACAGAAAAAATACATGGTTATTCAGAAATCTGATTTCTCGCAGAACATATATCATATTGCACTGGTATAGCCACGACTAGTCTCTTCCAATTAATTCATGTTTTTAGTGTCACCCTTTGTAACAAGAAGATGGCAGGAAAAAGTCAACAATTCTAAAAATACAAGAATTTTTAGCGATCAACCAATGAGTATTGACCCTAAACGTTATAGTATAGATGAGATGTTGTTTATGCAACAGAGACGATGATTAGACCTTGAGGATCTAGCCTATCGGTTTCGCTAATATAGGTAGAATAAAGTACATGTCACCAGAGTAGCCAAGAGCAACCTTTAACAATTTACTGGTTTGTTTTCATTTGTTTGAATGTTTCTCTCTTCTTCCTGCGCACAGTCTTCTCTCCGCTTCATGTCACCTGTGCATACCATAACATGTTCTGAGAAAAAATGTTTGCTTGGTTCACATTTTGTGTGTGTCTTTATTGATGTTCGTATGATGCAATGAGTGTGTCAGAACAAAATCTGAGTTCTCGTACTTTGAAATGGAGAATGAGAGACAAGACAAAGCATTACAGCACAAAGTCAAACATATCAGCACTTGCAAACAAAATACACACAATAGTCAGCTCAAAAAACTTTACTTATGTTGATAAACGTTATCACTAGCAGCAGATCAAATCTGATGACTTCATCCACTTGGCAATGAACATATTGGGAAGAAATATATCTAGTTTCATATATTTATATATATATACCAAAAACACACATGTAGTACAGTAAAAGTCATATCTATAATGGTGTACACAGGAACCTTCCTTTTCAGAACTCCAAACAATAATCTGATAAAAAAAAAAATTCCAGTACAGAAAAAGAGGGAGTCTTAAAATGTAGGAAAACTTACATAGGTTTTGACAAGACAAACATTTATATTTTAGATGCGACCCACCCTCCTACCTTTCAGGCTGAAAACTTACAGAAACGAAGCAGCTGTTCAACAATGTTGCTCTGCCCATTACATGTGTAAAGAGTAGAGCTTAATGCCTGGATCTGGCAAAGCATTTACATGAGTTGACAAATTGTTGAAATTAGAGTCGTCAGGATTGTTTACTTTGTGGAAGGGTTGCTCTCCTTGTTTATCTGTGTGGTTTCATAGTTAAGAGGAAAAAGCTGTTTTGTTAATACCGCTTTCCCTACTTCTACTAGTTCCTCCTGTTGCTGCCTGTATCAAAACGGGAAACAGGATTGGATTACTTTGGGAACAAGAGGTTGTGATGGCTGGCTCTGGGAAACAGGTGGTTGTGATGGCTGACTCTTGGAGACACCTAGAAGTCTCTTTCTGATTTTGACAAAGATGCAATCAGGGGCTTCCTCCTCCAAAATGACTTGCAGCCTGTTGCACATGGTCAAAACCCTGCCAAAAGGGAAAAAAATAAAATAATCAATATGAGAAAGAGACAGGAGACAACAACTTTTACTAAAGCATCATTTAGGACAATTTACCAAGTTGTACATAACAAATTGCTCACAAATTTGAGTGCAACTTGCATGAAGAGCATTTGCAGGGATGGCCAGATCTCAAAATCTTCACTTGCCAGACAGGCGGGTCATTTCAAGAAAGTCCAGTCCACCAAAAAGAATTGCTTGCCGGGTACAAACCCCAGTTGCTATAACTGCATTGTTTATAACGTTTTGAAACTAGAGTATTACAACCAGAAGTGTTGCATTTGACGAGAATTTTCACTAGCCAACCAGGTGAGTTGCCAAGCGGTTTTAACTAGCACAGCGGATTTTTTGTACTCGCCCCTGGTCATTAGTCAGATCAGATGATTTGACCATCCCTGAATTTAGAAAGTCTGTTCAGTCATTGCTGATTAACTGTATCACTATCAGTATCACTGCACTTTTTTTTTAAATTATATGTATATAACATAATTATATTGCTGACAGCGACAGGCATAATTTTAGTGTGTATTAATACTAGTATGCTGGTTTTTTCAGATTTTGACACATTCCCTGTTCACTGAAATCAAAATGTTGTTAGGCCACACAAACCATCTCGCAATTCAACTTGAACCATTCTCTTGTTCAAAAGTAAAGTGCAAATATGATTTATTTAAAAAAAAGTAGAGAGGTTTCCTACCTGTAAGCCTTTCCTCCTTAAAACTCGTTGACGAGGCGATGCATGAGGTCGAGCTCACACTCACAGGCAGCCGGTGATGAAGACGCTTGGCCACAGGAATCGCCCATCTTGCTGCCTTTCAATCCAGTTGTGATGATGAATGGATAAGGATAAACTTGAGCACACCTTTCACATACAACTTCTGCTTGTACTCCCGAAGAAGCACCCTCTCTGCATTTTCTGCTTCACGGTCAACAGGAATCCCATCTCCCAAGTTCCAAAGCAGGAAAAGCTCTAAAACAAAAAGGCCTTGAGATCAAATCACAGTTTTTCGCACCTGTGGAAGGCATTCTTTTTCCCCCCTCATCACCATTTTGTATGTAAACTTACAAAATACTCACTGACTCAGCTTGGGGTAAGCTTAGCAGCTATACAAACTGGCAGTGGCAACTTAGTATGCATGTTTGTTGTTTCTAAAAAATCTAACCCACACGTCAGATTGAAAATGGAAAACTTTAGCATACACTATCGCAACATGTATGCATCACGAATCGGAATATAGTTATGCTTCATAGTAAGTTAGATTCCGTGGACAGATCAACGGCACTTATTCAAGTTTTTGACTTTAAATTTAATCAACTGAAAAGTTACAGATTTACAGAAGTTGCTTTTTTGAAAATATTACAATGCACGCGAAAGCGATCTGTTCAATATATAAACAAGTCACGTAAGGCGAAAATACAACATTTAGTCAAGTAGCTGTCGAACTCACAGAATGAAACTGAACACAATGCAACGCAGCAAGACCGTATACTCGTAGCATCGTCAGTCCGGGCTTCGTCGAAGATTACTTGACCAAAATTTCAACCAATTTGGTTGAAAAATGAGAGCGTGACAGTGCCGCCTCAACTTTCACGAAAAGCCGGATATGACGTCATCAAATACATTTATCAAATACCGAAAAAAACGTTCGGGGATATCATACCCAGGAACTCTCATGGAAAATTTCATAAAGATCGGTCCAGTAGTTTGGTCTGAATCGCTCTACACGCACGCACACACACACACACACACATACACCACGACCCTCGTTTCGATTCCCCCTCTATGTTAAAACATTTAGTCAAAACTTTTTTTTTTTTCCTTACACCTGTTCCTTGTCCCGGTGTGCACTCACGCCGCCCCGTCCCTGCACTCACTGTTCCATCCACATCTGAATTTCGTTCCGCTGCCAGACTTGTCGATTTTACAGACGCTCCAGGGAGGGATGTCGGGTCGTTGCGGTAGGCTACCCTCGGAAGATGACACTGCACTTCTGCTGAGTCACTTCGACGGTGTTCAGTAGTGGGTCTGTCCCGAGCTAACGGACGCAGCCCACTACCTACTATGCCCCCTACTAACGACATTGACAGCTAAGTCGCGGAGCCAGACTGAGTGAGGGTCCCCTCCAGAGAGCAGACCGCCACCATGTCCCTCCGTCGACCCCCCAGAACGTCACACGTTGAGGACTGACAGCAGAAGTACTATTCAGGGAAGGATCGAACAGGAACACTGAGACCAAGGTCACCATGAGAGCTCCGGGCATGAAGGGCCACAAGAGCAAGGACACTTTATAATTCAGGATGATTAATGAGATGAGGATGATTATAATGATGATGCTATGGATTTCCAATTTGGTTTGAGACTACGTGACAGGGCAGCACTCTACGCTTACTGTCATAATATATCCTGGTGTCAACCAGGCCCGAGAACTGCCGCACCTGCGGTGTTGGTCAGGTAAACAGAACCTGAGCACCCTCAAAGTCGCATTCGTTAAGTGAATGACACTCGGCTGTGTGATTCCAGCCTTCCCATAGGAACCATAGCACTTCCACTCTGGGTAGGAGCCGACCGTAGCCCGAAAAACCCACATGACCCTGATGGGATTCGAACCCACGACCTCCCGGCCCACAGCCCGATGCGCTAACCACTGCGCTACGGGGGCCGGTATTTAGTCAAAACTTGACTAAATGTAAAAAGCAGATGTGGTATGAGACAGTAAGTAAGAGAGTATTAATATATCCTACACACTGTACTTTGCATACCTCACCAAACCTTGATCTCTTCCAAAGCCTTGTGCAATTTCATATGTCAATTTAAGCAAAGAGACGTCACTCTAGTAAGTATGGGGTGACATAATAGTTATAAAATTATCCAAAGGGAAAAAGCTGTCGAATTTATCAGGAACCAATATGCCGTTTGACTTAAAAATACATTTTTACAAAACCAGTATACATATGATTTAATTTGAAACATTATGAATATGAATTCATTACCTTGTAGTTTGGTTGTGGGACAATATGTCCAGATGGCGACTTGAAATCCCTCGTTGAATTTAATGCACTGGATTCATTCTGTGGTATGGCATATGTCAATTTTAAGTGAAAAAACAAACAAACCACACAGACATACACACTCACAAGAAACTTAGTGCACATCGAAGCATCAGAACACAGAGCAATACATGGATACATTGGAACCAAGGACTACTTTAGTAGTCCTTGATTGGAACCCATCATTTATCAGTACTATCACTTTTGCATAAAGCACACTTTTGTGCAGCAGGACAAAAATAATAATTTTGCGGGATATGATAATTATCTAATTCAGTGTTAATTTAACTTTCAAAAATAATATGTATCATTGAGTTCGTCAATAATAATTTCAAAAAGTAAGTCAGAAACAATAACAAATGAACAGAAATGAACATAATAAATACCTGAAAAAGCGACTTTCTTGCTGCAGATTTACCACTGTGGTTGTCTGCTATTGCCTATTTAAAAAAAAGGGGTAAAATATAGGTAATTAATATACCATTAGCTTAACCGAGCGCTGGTGTAGCAATGTCCGAATTCTCCGGATGTCAGCTTTCTCACTCGATATATACTTGAGACTGAAATAGCTGTTCCCTAGACAAATTAAAGAAGTAAACTTATAAGGATAAAGAGCATGTCAGTTTCTTGCAAGTCAAGGAAAATTGTGGTGAGATTGAATATATATTGCAACCCATAACATTGAGTGGTTATGTCCCTTAGATTGAAGATGAATCAAATTTTAATTTAAAAAAATTGGTTTGACAAATTTTTTCCCATAAATTTAATGTCAGAACTATCAGAGGGTGGTTGAAATTAACCACATGCTTTAATTCTGTTATTCTAGGGAGAAAATATCCTGCGATACCATGGATGCACGGAGCTGTAACTTAATACGTAACATATATATACCACAATAGCTGTTAATAACATTTATACCTGGCGTTTTGCAGTAGGCGTCTCTCCTGTTGGTGACCTGTGTGCCCTCTTTGTCCCAGATTTGTCCTCTGACCAAAACGATGGGCTTCTTTCATCCTGTGGTACGACACAGTTAGATATGTTACCAGCGGCACAACATTCTATCCTGATGCGTGTTGTTGTTTCATGTGTTGTGCTTAAGTATTGTGATTGTAGTGTAAATGTGTTTTTTTCTTCTTCCAAGAACATAGTATTATGCATTTGAACAGTAGTACATGAGGGAAGGGGATTGTCAGTATGGAGTTTATGAGATATACATGTACATTAGGCTTGTTCATGTCCTACTTATAGGCGCGCGTGCGTATCTAATGTTGATAAGCAAATTTAGTTTGGGAGCAAGTATTTTTGTCTGCTCATACTGACTGTGCTGGCAAAGAGAAAACTGTGAGTAATGAATAACAAGATGAAAATAAAGTTGACTTTCACACAGAAAATACCATACTACATTCACGCTCTTCAAATGTAAATATACCATATTGACTAGCCCATCAAATCCTGGCTGACATTCTGCCCATAGCTGCTTGTGTGTTTGTGTTTTCGTTCTATTTGTATGGGTGGGGTACCATGGAAGCTAGTGTAAGTGTAACAATAGATTCAAAGAAGCCTTGATAATATTTTCACAACAATTTGATTTTACTGTCTATATTTTGTAAAACATAAAGGATTACAAAATAAATCAGTGTTGGTTTTGGGTGGTCACAGAAGCCAGTACTTGTTAAGTTGTTATCACTGGAACCCCTAATCAGAAGTTGGTACTTTGGCATGTGTTCATACTGGTGCAGCGGTATATATATATATGTTACAGTTAATCTGTGAAACCAGGGAATAAATGTATTAACTAGGTAATACATGAATTAACTGACGGAAAAAACCAGTTAATTCATGTATTACCTAAAATATTTTAGTTCATACACGTATTCCCTACTTTCACAGATTAACTGTAACATATATAATGTGAAAGATAGAGAAAGAGAGAGAAAATGGTGCTCCTATTTTTGCTTAATTGACATATTTATTTCAAAAAAAAAGATAGAAGTAACTGTTGTAAAAATTGCAATCGTAAAGAAAATGTAATGGCAGTAAACTTGGAAAGCACAGCTAAAGGCAACACTGTAGAATGCACCGCGCGTCTCCAACCACTGTGATCAAAAATAAGTCAACTTGAGTGCGCTATCAATAATTATTTACAATGCTTCAGTTCTACCACAGGTGGAAGGTATCATTCGCTGGACCACCACTATCATAGTCTTACTATGATATTGGTAGTCTTACTATGATAGTGGTAGTCCAGCGAACAATATTTTCCGCCTGTGCTTCAACATCACCAGTGAACACAACCTGGGAAGCAAACATCTAAATCTAATATTTGATTTTGACCTAAATCTTAGTAATTATAGCAGAGAAAAGACTTACCATTCTGCGCATCTGTCATGAATTCCGTACACACAAAACTGATGACAGTTAAGAGTGACATAACTTGAGCCAACGGGAGTGACCAACAAGCGGGACCTTCAACATCCAAGAAATTGGATCCGGTCCCCCACGGGAAGAAGAAGAAGAAGTCGACAGAATAACACTGACAGCCGTCGTCCGAAGGTGGCTGAGCGGACGTGAACCTAACGAAAATAAAGCACGTTCAGCAAATCAAATTATAAAACATACACGTAAAATATCAGGTGCTCTTCTGTCATCTGCTCTTCATACTTCATTATTTTGCACGTAAATCAAACCCTAAATTTTACATAAACGTTGTTCGCTCGACCCTAGACTGGCTAGAGTATGGGGCAGTTGTCTGGGACCCATATATTTAAAACTGGATACCGACAAAATCGAGAAGATTCAACACAAAGCAGCGAGATTTACCTGCAAATATTACAGATCCATGGAGAAAACCCGGTTGTGTCACAGAGATGCTGCAGAGACTGAACTTGCCATCAGACTCAGCACTTGCTGACCGGCGTAGACAACTTCGCCTGACGATGCTGTACAAGATAGCTGGAGGGTTAATACCAGCCATACCCCCAGAAAGTTTTCTCACACCCGCAGAGAAGAACAAGCGGAAAATCAGACCAACAAAGCCTATAACAACTCGAGGCCATTCAAAATTCCAGTGTTAGTGTTAGTCTGCCATTAAACTAATAACGACAACAAAGAAGGGAAGTAAGCCTGAAGGGGTTTACGGGAGTTGTCTGCCCCATTATCGAAAGATACTTCCGGTTATAACCATCAGAAAACAACAAATTGTGCGTTCTCACGATCATTGAGGTCTGCATTCTGTTAATAACTTTGTTATTATCATTCTCCTCAAGCCTATCTGTCTAATAAGTCGAGCTAAAATGGGCTACGTTCAGCATTTGTACATATCCTTCTGTGATGTGACTATTGGATGACGTCATCGAACCATCGTTGCCTAAGTTAATTTGAATGGAAGCTCGCGTCATCATAATTAGCGTAGGTTCCTAAATGTGGTGGGTGAGAGAAGGCAGATTCGACCGAGACACAGACCAGAGAGCATCGATACTACGACCGTCTTCAAGACTTGAAGACGTCCGTGTTACAGCCTTTAACGGTGAGTTCGTCAGAGGCATTTGAGCTTAGCTTCCCCCGGGGAGCTCAGTGTTATGTGAAGTTAATGTAGTAAGCGCAAGGCGGCTGGGCATACCTCGTCCCCGGCCGCAGTGCGTGTTATGTTTCGTGCGTACCGTCCTGTCAACCGTATTGTCTTGTCTTGTCTTTCCATTACTGCCCACAATCAACAGTAGTGATTATTTCGGCACTTGATGGGATGTTGCGCAAGTCCAATAAAGCAGCGTTTCCAGCATCCAAAAGTCCATTAAAATTCACAGGTTGGGGAGTATGGGGGGGAGGGGACATGAGTCACAGTGGCTGCTGGTTTGTTATCTATGTAAAGCTCGGCTATCACCACAATGGTGTCAGAAGTTCGTATTACGAACCTGCGCCGGCGTAAGTGTGGCTGTGTTTTTTTGTGTGTTTTTTTTGCCGAGTTTCTGCGGGAGGGAATGCCATAACGGACATTGCCATTGGTTGTCCCTGACACGAATTACTATCTGGGTGGGCGTGTCAGTCGTCAGTTTCTGTCGTATGTTTCAGCATGCATGTGTGTTCGTCTTGTCTATTTTGTTCCTGCTACAACAACACCGGGTCACCCCGGTGTGACGTTTTCATCTTTCGCCGTGGTGATATTTCGATTCTCGGCCTCGTTCTTCTTCTTCCCGTGGGGGACCGGATCCAATTTCTTGGATGTTGAAGGTCCCGCGGTGATGTCCATACACTGTTGGCCCCCATTGCGGTCTGTGCCAGTCGTGTAAGGAAGTTAAAAAGCCAAAGCTGGGGGGGTATGGGGGGTGCAGGAGGGCAGTGGAGAGGAGCTTGGCTAGGTTTTGGGGTTATTAAAACTTTGTACAATCCATCAACGGCTATGGGAGGGAGGTGGATGGCTGCAGGGCTCTGCTGCCACCGAGTCGTGACATGAACGACTCAAGGGAGGGGGCGGATGTGGTGGAGATCGGGAGCTTGTTCCACTCTGATGTTGTCTGCGGAAAAAAGGAGTGGGACAGTGAAGGGTGGTAGTCCTGTTCTTGGTGGATCCTATTCCCTCTCGTTCTCGTGTCTGATGGTTTGAGAAACGCGGTCTTGTCAATGCCGACCATGTCATTTTTAATTTTAAACATCATCGCTAGTCGACTGTTATGTCTTCGTTCTTCGAGGCTCTTCCATCCTAAGTTTGTCAGCATGTTGGTGACGGTGCCAGGCTCTTTTTCCCTGTAGTTATTGTGGACATATCTGGCCGCTCTTTTTTGGACTGACTCGAGCAGGTTGTTGTGCTGTTGTTCGTGCGGATTCCAGACAGTCGAGGCATACTCAAGGGTGGGGCGGACCATTGTGATGTAGGTTGCCGCTTTCACTTTTGGAGTGCACTCCTTGAAGTTCCTTCGGAGGAAGCCGACTGTCCTGTTTCCCTTCGCTGCAGCTGTTTCTACGTGCCTGCCCCAAGAAAGGTTACTAGTTGATCTAGTATAAACTCTACACTGAACAAAAAAACACCCTTCGATAGTACTGATGAGCGACCTTGTGTACCTTACATTCATGGGGCCAAATTTGTCCAACCAATTTGTTTTATTTAACTTAGAAATTTGATTCATCCTAAAATGTTTTCCTTCTAACTCAAGGGACGTAACCACTCAGTACACGTTTTCGAAGAATTCGATTTTGGGGGTGAAATCTATTAAATTTTACCACCAATTTTCTTCACATGCAAGAAACTGACATGCTTTTCGTCCATAAATAATTTCACTTCTTAATTTTACCAGGAAACAACATTTCAGTCTTGAGTATATGGCCTTAAGTCTGAAATGGTGTCCACAGCTGAAATAGCTGTGCAACCTTGGCTCTAACCTGATTTGTACATCAAAGAAAAATAAAATCCTTGTAAAGATTAATGAGACTTGTAAAAAAAAGTATGAAGTACACACCTAGAGAAACATTGTGTGCTCAGTTGTTGTTTTTAATGAAAATGTTGCCATTATCTGAAGTCAGCAGCACTACATTTTGGCCATTTTTGACTCACATGCGAAGCAAAAGTGAGTCTATGTACTCACCCGAGTCGTCCGTCCGTCCGTCCGTCCGGAAAACTTTAACGTTGGATATTTCTTGGACACTATTCAGTCTATCAGTATCAAATTTGGCAAGATGGTGTATGATGACAAGGCCCCAAAAAACATACATAGCATCTTGACCTTGCTTCAAGGTCAAGGTCGCAGGGGCCATAAATGTTGCCTAAAAAACAGCTATTTTTCACATTTTTCACATTTTCTCTGAAGTTTTTGAGATTGAATACCTCACCTATATATAATATATAGGGCAAAGTAAACCCCATCTTTTGATACCAGTTTGGTTTACCTTGCTTCAAGGTCAAGGTCACAGGAGCTCTTCAAAGTTGGATTGTATACATATTTTGAAGTGACCTTGACCCTGAACTATGGAAGATGACTGTTTCAAACTTAAAAATTATGTGGGGCACATGTTATGCTTTCATCATGAGACACATTTGGTCACATATGATCAAGGTCAAGGTCACTTTGACCCTTATGAAATGTGACCAAAATAAGGTAGTGAACCACTAAAAGTGACCATATCTCATGGTAGAAAGAGCCAATAAGCACCATTGTACTTCCTATGTCTTGAATTAACAGCTTTGTGTTCCATGCTAGGTTTAGTTATTTGACCTTGACCCTGAAGGTCAAGGTCATGTAAAGGTCAAGGTCAAGCATGTGAGTCGTATGGGCTTTGCCCTTCTTGTTTGTGACATGACCTTACAGCATATTGAAACATGGTCTACTCTGTCATTTTTATGGGACAGAATGTCATGAATGACTTTTCACTGAGCCAGTAAAACTCAAATGTACCTTTGACAAAGCAAAGTTTTTGAATTTTGTCAGTGAGCCTGCAGAAAATGGGGAGACAAAATTTCACAGAAAGTTCATAACTATTTCCGTAAGACTTCATTTTTGTTCACTGATCAGCTCTAAATAATAATTAAAGATTGAAACCTGATATATTTTTGTAAAAAAGTATTTTACAGTATATTTTGCAGAGGTATAAAACATAAAAAGGGTTGTTTGACTTGTTTTTGCATGTTCAAAAGTAGTTTGAAGTTTACGTGGAGATTTTCTTGTGAAAAAAGAGTTATGAACTTTCCAACCTTTTGCCTTATAAAAAGAGTAAATTGACTGGTTGGGGAACACCTAGCTTTGTAATGCATTTGGATCCACTAGCAGCAGTCACACTGAAAGTTTGCATCAAGTTCATTCATTGGTGTTTGAGTAATTGAGAAATAAAAAATTCTTGTGAGAAAGTTATGAACTTTCCTACTATCTCCACTGAGAGTGTTTTTTGTCCTTAAATGCTAGCCATGAAAGTTAAGGTTGTAGTGGAACAGCAATTTTGCATATAAAAGTACATTAGATTTAGATACTAAGCAATTTTTGTCACTAAAGTCAAGCAGTATGCTTTAGTTAGCCATTTTCTCTGTGTCTTGCGCACTATTTTTATGTGAGAGTTACTAACTCATGTCAAAACCCAAAATATATGTAAAATGACTATTTTCAGTTTCCAAATTACACTGTACCATGATTTTCATCACAAAAAGAATCTACTGGCTGCTGACTGTTTCTTTCTGAAGTACTTCGCCGTTTTGTCATGAAGTTCATAACTTCACATAACTCAAGCTCATTTTTCAAGGGCGTGTTTAAAATAATGCCTTGTTAATAGCAAAAGAGTACATTTGACTTTATCTGGACATTTTGTAAGAAGTTTTCTGAATATCAACCCTCAAAATTACATTTTGATAATTCCAGCATGAATCTGGGTTGACTGCACGGTGTACATAACTTCACATCAACTGACCCTCAGCCCCACGGTGTGAAGTTATGAACACATGCCATGAGTATGATTTATACAAAATAATTAATTTACTACACTAAATCACTACCTCAAATGATGTGCTGCTCTTCTCCAGAGTAGGCTGTTACAGTTTGATGTCATTTTTATTTTAATTTACCAGCAGATTTTAGTACGTAGATTTTCAGTTAAATAAATGATGTGAAGTTATGAACACACAGTCAGCTGACATAAACACTAACTAAATAATGATTTCGGTAACAGTTTTCATGACTGAGTTTGGTTAAGTAAATCATTAAGTAACAAAACCTTGTTTAGAATTATTTGCAAGAGACTTTAGTTAGTTATTTTAGTATAAATGTGTGATTGATGTGAAGTTATGAACTTTCACAAGTTTCAAACAATTTGCTTTATTTTGGCAACTAGCAGTTAAGCCCGGCTTCGCCCGGGAGTAAGCGGAGCCCTGTAGCAATTTAAGACGCTCGCTATCCCATTATCATTAGCTTTACCTCCTTTGTTTGGATACAAAAAAAGAGTTATCTCCCTTACCTTCTAGAAATTTCCGGAACTGTCCAGTTAATTTTTCATTCTTCATTTCTTCCCCTCATAGGAGCAATAGCAAGTCTCTAATATCACTGGCATGATGTGCTTGCTACAGACAAAAAAGAGTTATCTCCCTTACCTTCTAGAAATTTCCGGAACTGTCCAGTTAATTTTTCATTCTTCATTTCTTCCCCTCATAGGAGCAATAGCAAGTCTCTAATATCACTGGCATGATGTGCTTGCTACAGACAAAAAAGAGTTATCTCCCTTACCTTCTAGAAATTTCCGGAACTGTCCAGTTAATTTTTCATTCTTCATTTCTTCCCCTCATAGGAGCAATAGCAAGTCTCTAATATCACTGGCATGATGTGCTTGCTACAGACAAAAAAGAGTTATCTCCCTTACCTTCTAGAAATGTCCGGAACTGTCCAGTTAATTTTTCATTCTTCATTTCTTCCCCTCATAGGAGCAATAGCAAGTCTCTAATATCACTGGCATGATGTGCTTGCTACAGACAAAAAAGAGTTATCTCCCTTACCTTCTAGAAATTTCCGGAACTGTCCAGTTAATTTTTCATTCTTCATTTCTTCCCCTCATAGGAGCAACAGCGAGTCTCTAATATCACTGGCATGATGTGCTTGCTACAGGTGAACAGTAGGCACTGAACTGGTCTTGCACCATATAGGCTGTATTCAATAAATGGGAGGTCCATAATCTGAGAAAGGAAACAATGAATCAAGAAACTAAAACCCAGGTGCACATCTGCGGCACCTAGGGAGTGTACGTGCACACTATCTTGTTCCTGCCTCTTGCCATCTCAGAGGTATGGCGACCACAGACACACACACACACACACACACAGACAGACACTCTCTTTTATTATATGTACTAGCAGTCAGGCCCGGCTTCGCCCGGGTGTTTCTGATCTTCCCTCTCTCTCAGAAACTTCTAGAATCTTATTCCAATGAGAATAAGCGATAGATGAAAGTGTGAGCTCATACATTTGGATTAAAAGGCTGGGACTGACAGTGTGAAAGCATCACCATCAACACACTCATTTTGCTGAAAAATAACTTTTTGACTTGAGTTATCTCCTTTTCTTAGGAAAATTCTAGATACTTGAAAACCAGGTCTAACATCGACTCTATATATTCTGTAAAGACTGATCAGGCGTGCCTGCATTAGAAGAGAAGATACCTCCCTTCAATGTATACAAAGTAAGAGTTACCTCCCTTTGCTTCTAGAAATTTCCTGAACTGTCCGGTTAACTTTTTCTTCTTCATTTTTTCTCCTCATAGGAGCGATAGAGAGTCTGTAATATCACTGGCATTATGTGCTTGCTACATGTGATCACCAGGCACTGAACTGGCCTTGCACAGCAGGGGGCAGGGTTAGTGTGTGTGTGTGTGTGGGGGGGGGGGGGTGGGGGCGGGATGATAGCGGGCGGGGGGTAACCCTTGAGAATTACACGGTATACTGGTTTGATGAGAGTTACCTCCCTTCCGTGGGTGACAAAGCATGACTTACCTCCCTTGTACTATGTAGACTGTATTGATAGATGGGGAGGGTCATTATCCGAGGAAGGAAACAATGTCTGGAGAAACTAAAACCCAGGTGCACATCTGCGGCACCTAGGGAGTGTGCATGCAAAATATCTTGTTCCTGCCTCTTGCCATCTCTGAGGTATGGCGACCACAGACAGACACACAGACACACAGACACACAGACAGACACTCTCTTTTATTATATGTATAGATAGATAGATAGATTAAAATCTGATTTTGTAATATAAGTGCAGCTTTAGCCTATACTATAACTCTGTGTTCTCAGTTTGTCATTGTTTTGCAAATATATTATACAGTAACTGTACTAGAGACCAACATAACAAAAATTCTTGTGAAGTTATGCGCACGCTCACATTTTATGATTTTTGTTATCGTTTGTTTTCACAAATGTTTTACTTTTATTACTTAGTTGTATGTTGATTACAAAGAGTAGCTGGAGAGAAAATAAGATGACATATGCACTTTCTTACTTTGGTTTGAATTAGCCATAGTTTGTGATGTCACGGTGTGAAGTTATGAACTCCCAGGACATTCTAAAAATACTTTCAGTTTCTGCCAACTCTTTGAGTCAGACAAACATTTTGGTGTATTGAAATCCTTTTGATGGTACTTTTCAAGCACATTTTGCACAAAAACAGCAAAATTGTAGATTTAATGATAACTTATGCCAATATTTGCTGTGAAAAAATTGTGACAATATTAATTTCTATAAATAATACAGATAACCAAAAAATCTTCTCCACACTTCATCTTCAAAAATTACCTTCATGTTCCAGCTCACTTTTTTCAGATTAAAAAACAAAACAAATTGTTTCCTGCCTGTGTAAATTAAATTTATTTTACCAATAAAAGTAAATTATGTGAAGTTATGAACTTCCCATTAATGGAGTTCACATCTGCATCATGCGTGGCCAAAACAAGTTTAACTTGCTTGAAATGCAAAGTAATTTGCTGTAGCAATTTGCTCAGATGTCTAAAACAGACCCAATACATGTAGCAACAATGATTTAACAAGTCTAAATTTTGTGACGGTGTGAAGTTATGAACTCCTGCAAACTTTTAAACCTGAATCTGTGAAGTGATCAAACATGAGTTTTCTTAAATCATAGCTGTTCCTTGCGTATTTATGCTCTAAAATACATCTCTATTTTCAAAACAAAGAAAATGTTCATTTTTAAAATTGATTTTGTATGTCACAAAAATGGACACCTATTCTGACTTTGGGCCATATGTCGAGGGGGAAATATGTACACAGGCGAAAGATGAAATCGTGACACCGGCATGATTTGTTTAGTATTGCACATGGTCTTTTGGCGGTGCTTTAGTTTTTTTGTTTTTTTGTTCCTTATTTTTGCCCCCATGTCAGTACACAGAGCGAAAATTTAAGATGGCGACCGCACACTACAATCATGCATGATTTTTAAATGGCAAGCGATTCACAGAGCGCGGCGCGCTGTGCTATTGCTCTCACCAGCGCAGATTGTTGACGCGCTTTCTTTTTGTACATGTATGATTATCAGCAACATTTTTGACAACAATTGATTGCACCTACCTCTATTATATTATCTCAAGTGAATCTATACACCAGTTAACAGTTCCAGCGCTTAGCCTCTACATGGAACGAAGAAGGAACCCGAAAGAGGAGAAAAAAACAAACAAACTCGAAAAAAACGATCTGCGCATGCGTTCAAATCAACCAGAAAAACAAGAAAAATCGCGTATTTGTGTGCCCGATGTAATCCTTAGAACCTTTACACTCTTTCTTTGGACACTCAAAAGCAACTTCAGGGCTGCAAGACTACAAAATTGCACTTTCTGCAGACTGAATATACGCGTTCTAATCAACCGGGGAAAAAAAAACACGAAAAAACCGATCTGCGCATGCGCGAATTCCAAAATGGCTGCTGAAGTGTTAACTGGTGTTACACCGATTAACAGCGGTTCTGCGGCACTGTACTCAGATATACTTGTTTAAAAACGTCATCCCAGTTTAAAAACTCAGCTGCTTTCCATATAGTAGAAGCCATTGCAATGACATGTAGTGATATGACTGCCAAGTATTTAAGGCCGGAACTTAGGCACGTTTTACATCGGCGCAGCGATATATGGTGAACTCAGTTGAAAGAGTGAGAGAGAGAGAATGGAGCTCTGTTTTTCGTTTTATTGAGTTTTATTTCTCAAATAGATCAGATAGATGTAGCTGTTGTAAACTTTGCGATTGTGAAGAAAATGTAACAGCAGAATACATCGCGCGTCGTGAATCGCAGCGCTCCTCGTAGCGCCGCGCGTTGTAAATCGCAACGCTGCACAACGCGCCGCGCGCTGTGAATCCACTTCGTTTTTAAATAAGGTAAAGGTTGAAATGTTGTGACGAGGACGCCCCTTTTGTGTATCAAAATTAAAAACATGTCGAGGGAAGATATATATATGGGTTCTGTTTTATCATTTCGGAATCATATTTTGATATTTTCACATTTCTTTTTTTACATTTAGTCAAGTTTTGACTAAATGTTTTAACGTAGAGGGGGGAATCCAGACGAGGGTCGTGGTGTGTGTGTCTGTGTGTGTCTGTGTGTGTGTGTGTGTAGAGCGATTCAGACCAAACTGGACCGATCTTTATGAAATTTGACATGAGAGTTCCTGGGTATGATATCCCCGAAGGTTTTTTTCCTTTTTTTGATAAATGTCTTTGATGACGTCATATCCGGCTTTTCGTGAAAGTTGAGGCGGCACTGTCACGCCCTCATTTTTCAACCAAATTGGTTGAATTCCATTTCTCGTAGTTTCCAGAAACTGCGAGATCTGTGAGATGCGCATGACCGGAAACAACCATATCGTGTTTGTTCCGGCAGCCATGCAGACGTTTCTCTTCTCGCTCTTCTTTTAGAAATTTTATCCAAACCATCCGTGCTAACAGGTGGGAGATTTTTAGTCTTTAAGTTTGAGAATATTGACTCTGCAATTAAGTTAATGTAAATCAAGCAAAAGAAAGGAATATATTCAAAAAATTGTGGTTGTTTTTTCCAATTTGAAGACCGAACCGGTCAAAGAGCACATGGACGAAGAAGAATTACTTCGTGATGATTCAAAAATCTCTCGACACGAGAGTGATTCCAAAATCTCTCGACACGAGAGTGATTCCAAAACCTCTCGACACGAGAGTGATGACTGTGTGAAAATACCCATTCAAGAATGGGAAGAGATGAAAAAGCAAAATGCTCGAATTTTATCTGCTCTGGCAAGGGGAGGTAAGCAAAAGGATGACACATCCGATGATGAAAGTCGATCTCCCCGTAAACGAAAGAGAACAGATGAGATATCTGATGAAGATGATGAGATTGAAGATCTTTTCCAAGAAATGGAATCGTGCTCAAATGATGCTCTTAACGAAATCGAACAGGAATTCGATTTAGCAGAAGACGTGGGGCCAAACATTTCGGAAAAATTGGCGCAGATTGTAGAGCGAATGAAAAAAGGACTGTTGTCCGAAGACAAACTGCAGGAAAAGTTTGAAAAGTATAAAAAGCCAGGAAATTGTGACATCACGGTTCCACGAGTAAACCCAGAAATTTGGGACAAAATTGAGCATGAGGCTCGGTCCAGAGATCTTCGTGTTCAACAGGAGCAGAAAATGCTTCTGAAAGCGACTTTTGCCTTGGCAAAAATAAGTGATGACTTGGTGCAAAGTGCATCTACTCAAAGCAAAGCAATGCTAAAAACGGTCATGGACGCAGTTGCACTGATTTTGAAAACGGTACATGAACTTTCAGTAGATCGGAGATCTAGAATTGTCAATGCTCAAAACGTCAACAAGAAATACCGCAAACTCAATTCAAATGACATTCCAATCACAGATCTCCTCTTTGGCAATGAGTTAAAGGCATCTCTAGCAGCCATTGATTCAGCTTCAAAACTTGGTAATGATTTCACACAGTCGGTCAGAGGCAGAAAATTCTTTCCGGCGTCAAAAAACGGGTACAGAGAAAATTGGAAGAGCAGAGGAAGAGGTCAAAGCTGGCCCCGGAACAGGCCAATGCGAGGTCGTGGTCACTACAGGGGCCGGGGGCCAGGACAACAGAGATCAACATATCAGGTGTAAATACTCACCTTGAAGAAAACACTCAGGTAAGCATTAAAAAAGAAATAGAATTTCAAGCAGGTAGACTGAAACAATTTCTTTGTGAGTGGAAAAAGCTGACGTCAGATACATTCATTCTGAGTATGATTCAAGGAGTTCAGATTCCTTTAGAAGAAATTCCAAAACAATACTCTAAACCACAAAACCAGGTTCAGGGAAATTTATTGAAAGAAACAGACAAGGAAATAGAAAAACTACTAAAAATGGGAGTAATTGAAAAGTCGCATCAAGAAAAAGAACAGATTCTTTCACCTATATTCCTTGTTCCAAAACCAGATGGTACACATAGAGTTATTCTCAATTTGAAGAAGTTCAATGAGAACGTTTCTTACGAACATTTCAAAATGGAAAATTTAAATTCTGCAACGGAAATGATGAAAAAAGGGTGCTACATGGCATCAGTAGACTTGAGGCATGCCTATTACTCAGTATCAGTGGCACATGAATTTAGAAAATATCTCAAGTTTGAATGGAAGGGTCAGCTCTATGAGTATACTTGTTTGCCAAATGGTCTGGCATGTTGTCCTCGGTTGTTCACTAAACTTCTGAAACCTATATATGCTTGCCTGAGATCACAAGGTTTTCTGTCTGCGGCATTTGTTGATGATTGTTACCTACAAGGGTGTAGTGTGGATGATTGTCAAAATAACATTGACAATACTGTACATTTGTTTGAATCACTGGGGTTTGTGGTACATGATGTAAAATCTGTTTTGGTACCAACAACAAAGCTGAGGTACTTGGGATTTTGTTTGAATTCTGAGGAAATGATAGTCACATTACCAGAAGAAAGGGCGCTGAAAATCAAAAAAGCCTGTGTGGGGCTGAGAAGTAAGAAAAGATGCACAATTCGAGAACTAGCACAAGTTATTGGACAGCTAGTTGCAGCCTTTCCTGCAGCTCAGTGGGGTCCTTTGTTCTACAGAAAATTGGAATGTGACAAAGCTGCAGCTTTAAAACAAAATGGAGGAAAATTTGAAGCTGTAATGGTAGTTTCAGAAGAAGGACACAAAGAACTGAATTGGTGGATTCAAAACATAGGCACAGTATCAAAAAGCCTAGAGCAGTCTGAGCCCTCAGTGGAAATAACAACTGATGCTTCAACCTCTGGTGGTTGGGGTGCTGTGTGCAAGTCAAAACCAACAGGTGGTAGATGGACAGAACAGGAGAAGGCATTGCACATAAATGTGTTAGAACTGTTAGCCATTGAGTATGCACTGAAGAGTTTTAAAGAGGATGTAAGAGGCAAACATATTAAAATCCTCACTGATAACACTTGTGCTGTGGCATATATCAAAAGTATGGGAGGCTCTCAGTCTAAAGAGTGCAATGCTGTTGCAAATCGAATTTGGATGTGGTGCAGAGACAAAGGTGTGTGGATCACAGTAGCCCATATACCTGGAAAATTAAATGTAAAAGCAGATTTACATTCAAGAACATTTAACGATTCAACAGAGTGGAAGTTAGAAGCAAACATATTCCAGAAAATTGTGGAAAATTGTGGAAAACCAGAGATTGATTTGTTTGCTTCAAGGCTGAATTATCAGTTGAAACCGTATGTTGCTTGGCAACCAGATCCAGAGGCAATTGCAATTGATGCTTTTACCATAAATTGGAATAAATGGTTCATTTATGCATTTCCGCCTTTCAGTATGATACAACGAGTTCTGGCGAAAATCGAGAGAGATCAAGCAGACGGTATTCTGGTGGTTCCCCACTGGCCGACAGCAGTTTGGTTTCCACAGATGCTACGTTTGACGAGTCAACCTCCTCTTCTGCTACCTCGAGGAAAGAAGGTCTTGTTGCAGCCCCACACCAGTCAGCCACACCCTCTACACAGGAAGCTTCAGCTGTTGGCGGTCCAATGCTCAGGGAAGCCTTGAAAACACAAGGATTTTCTGCAGACACTTGCGACATATTGTGTGCTTCCTGGAGAGATTCAACGAAGAAACAATATTCCTCATACCTTACCAGGTGGAAACTGTTTTGTGTTGAACGGAAGCAAGATCCTTTTCGAGCATCTGTGAAAACTGTTCTGGAGTTCTTAACTCAACTGTACAAGTCTGGACTTGGGTACAGTGCTATGAACACGGCAAGAAGTGCAGTTTCTGCGATTATAATAACTGATGATGACAGACCAGTAGGAAGTCATTCAAAAGTTGTTAGGTTCATGAAAGGTGTATTTGAAGAAAGAACTCCTATTCCCCGTTACAAGCAGACCTGGGATGTAGAAATTCTTCTGACATACTTTAGAAATCAGGAAAATAACAAAGGTCTTTCCCTGAAAGATTTGACTATGAAGTTGTGTGCTTTACTTTTAATTGCTTCAGCTCAAAGAGTGCAAACTATTCATCTCATAAAGTTGGGAGCAATTTCCTTTCATAATAAAGGAATTACCATCTTCATAGAAGAAAAATTAAAACACACAAAGCCAGGACGTTTTCAACAGCCGTTGGAATTTTCAAAAAATGAAGATGAACAAATCTGTGTTGTTGCTTGTCTGAAAGATTACATTGAAAAAACGGCCTCACTTCGGTCAGTCAATGACAGTGCTGACAAACTATTGTTGTGTTACTCTCGTCCTTATGGTCCTGCCTCGAAAGACACAGTGGCAAGGTGGTTAAAAACAGTGTTGAGAAAAGCTGGAATAGAACAGTTTGCCCCCCACAGCTTCAGAGGAGCAGCCTCTTCGGCTATGCTGAAGACAGGAATGACATTAACGGATATAATGAAGACGGCAGGATGGTCCAATGCCACCACATTTAATAAATTTTACAACAGACCTGTGCAGCAGAAGCAAAATGCTGACAAGTCGAGTAGAATAGACCAAACCAGTATTCTAAAGTATGTAAAAGAAAACGCCTGAAGTGGAATCAGGGAGTGATCAGACAGGAATCTAACAGTTGGTACAATGCATACATTGTCTAAGAGTCAAGTCAGACTCATCTGGAGTTGGTTCATTATTCAAGTTGTGGTTGATTATTGGAACTTTGCAGGAGCGAATTTTGTTTTTTGAAATTAATACACAAACGTACAAAGACAACAGAAAGTCAGTACAATCAGTATTATGTTGATATTTTTTCTTCTTTATTGACGGTCAAAAACTTTTGACCGATGTTTGATGCTTTGCAAATGTTAAATAAACATCAAATCACGCAAGGCGAACATAAATTCACAGTGTGAAGTGTCAGAAATATGTACGAATGAGTATAGTCAATAGCAAAACAGCCAACTTTAAAATCTCACAGATCTCGCAGTTTCTGGAAACTACGAGAAATGGAATTAGAAACATAAACGAGTACTTACCTGTAAGTCGAAGTTTGTGTAGAATTCCATGATGTAGTTTACAGGAACGGAGGGATATGTGCCCACCCTCTGTTTCTACCCACCCTTGGTAAACATTGTTATGGTGTTTTGCTATTGAGATGTAATCCTGTATATTAATAGACTGAGGATTACATCAAAATAGATCATCTATGTATAGATGATCTCGTCTGTAAAATATGGTTGTTTCCGGTCATGCGCATCTCACATATCCCTCCGTTCCTGTAAACTACATCATGGAATTCTACACAAACTTCGACTTACAGGTAAGTACTCGTTTATGTTTCTAAATTTTGGTCAAGTAATCTTCGACGAAGCCCGGACTTCGATATTGCATTTCAGTTTGGTGGCTTAAAAATTAGTTAATGTCTTTGGTCATTAAAAATCTGAAAATTGTAAAAAAAAAAAAATTTTTAAAAACGATTTAAGTTTACGTTCATCTTATTCTCCATCATTTGCTGATTCCAAAAACATATAAATATGTTATATTTGGATTAAAAACAAGCTCTGAAAATTAAATATATAAAAATTATTATCAAAATCAAATTGTCGAAATCAATTTAAAAACACTTTCATCTTATTCATTGTCGGTTCCTGATTCCAAAAACATATAGATATGATATGTTTGGATTAAAAACACGCTCAGAAAGTTAAAACAAAGAGAGGTACAGAAAAGTGTGCAGCGAACGACGAAAAAGAAGAAGAAAAGCGTGCTATCCTTCTCAGCGCAACTGCTACCCCGCTCTTCTTGTCAATTTCACTGTCTTTGCCATGAGCGGTGGACTGACGATGCTACGAGTATACGGTCTTGCTGCGTTGCATTGCGTTCAGTTTCATTCTGTGAGTTCGACAGCTACTTGACTAAATGTTGTATTTTCGCCTTACGCGACTTGTTACATTTAGTCAAGTTATGACTAAATGTTTTAACATAGAGGGGGGAATCGAGACGAGGGTTGTGGTGTGTGTGTGTGTATGTGTGCGTGTGTGCGTGTAGAGCGATTCAGACCAAACTACTGGACCGATCTTTATGAAATTTGACATAAGAGTTCCTGGGTATGATATCCCCATACGTTTTTTTCCTTTTTTTGATAAATGTCTTTGATGACGTCATATCCGGCTTTTCGTGAAAGTTGAGGCGGCACTGTCACGCCCTCATTTTTCAACCAAATTGGTTGAAATTTTGGTCAAGTAATCTTCGACGAAGCCCGGACTTCGGTATTGCATTTCAGCTTGGTGGCTTAAAAATTAACTGATGACTTTGGTCATTAAAAATCTGAAAATTGTAAAAAAAAAAAAATAGTTTTTTATAAAACGATCCAAATTTACGTTCATCTTAATTCTTATTCTCCATCATTTGCTGATTCCAAAAACATATAAATATGTTATATTTGGATTAAAAACAAGCTCTGAAAATTAAATATATAAAAATTATTATCAAAATTAAATTTTCGAAATCAATTTAAAAACACTTTCATCTTATTCCTTGTCGGTTCCTGATTCCAAAAACATATAGATATGATATGTTTGGATTAAAAACACGCTCAGAAAGTTAAAACGAAGAGAGGTACAGAAAAGCGTGCTATCCTTCTCAGCGCAACTATTCCCCCGCTCTTCTTGTCAATTTCACTGCCTTTGCCGTGAGCGGTGGACTGACGATGCTACGAGTAAACGGTCTTGTTGCGTTGCATTGCGTTCAGTTTCATTCTGTGAGTTCGACAGCTACTTGACTAAATCAGTAAATGTTGTATTTTCGCCTTACGCGACTTGTTTTAAATTTAATTTAAATTTTGTTTTTGTTTTTGCAATGTCATGTTGTGTTAGAGTTACTGGGTATAGGCAATGAACATTGTGTTTTTAAATTTATTACTAGTGACTAACTGCACTATATACTGGCCACACTGGCGGGTCAACAGCTTCTCTGTGCCCGTCCATGGGTTTTATTTTTCTTCCCCATGGCTTTAGTGGTTGACAGGTATATAGGATTTGATTTTTCGTAGGTCGATAGGCAGCCTATTTTTTTTTGCGGGACGGAGGTGTGTGTACGGCAAATTTTATATATCAAATTTTATGTGATTACTGCTCTGTGATTCCCACTATCACTGGCAGGATAACAGCTTCTCTGTGTCCGTCCATGGGTTTATTTTTGTCTATCCCATGGCTTTGATAGTTGATAGAATGCAGTTAGGTTATTAGAGTATGTCCGAAACCCACATCATTTCACAATATGGCACCACAGCTCTGGCGGGAGGCACTAATCTAGCCTAATGGGTTTTTGACTAAATGTTGTATTTTCGCCTTACGCGACTTGTTTTTTTTGGCCTTAGGCATGCGAATGTCATGAAACGTCCAACTTTGAAATTTGGGTGGGGGTATTCAGGTGACAATAACTTTTTTGTTTATCAGCAAAACTCAATAAAACTTTGCTATGAAATGTAAAATGAATGCCAAAACAGACTAGTTAGCAGCATATCGTTTTCAGAAAAGGTACTCAGATGTGTGACGAGAAAGTGCAAAAACACAATTTTGCCCAGAAACTTGAAAGTTCAATTTTATTAAAGTCAACACTTTGATACACAGGAATCAGGAAAAATTGGGATATTTAATCAATTGGTTGCTTTGTAGGAGGTGATCAAATATCACCGGAGGCCTAGTGTAACAGTTGCTACATAGTAACCAAATGGTTCTGAAAAAACATGTTTAAATGACAGAGTTTTTTTTCTTTTACCAAATCATGTTTGCTTTCAAGTCAAAAGGAAGATTCATACTAAATTTCAAAATTATTTGCAGACTAATCTATCGCTTGTGGATTTTATTTTATTTCGGTATTTCAGAGGGTCAAAAATAAGGAAAAAGTGTTTCTTGTTGTTTTTAAAAAGCAGCTGCAGAAAAATGTAGGTTATGAAACTTAGATGCTCCAATTAATTTTCAGAGCTTGTTTTTATTCCGAATATATACATATTCATATGTTTTTTGAATCAGAACATGATGAAAAATCAAATGAAAGTAATTTTGGATCGTTTTACAAAAAATAATTTTAATTACAATTTTCAGATTTTTAAAGACCAAAGTCATTAATTAAGTCTTAAGCCTCCAAGCTGAAATGCAATACCAAAGTCCAGCCTTCGTCGAAGTTTGCTTTGCCAAAATTTCAATCAATTTTATTGAAAAATGAGGGTGTGACAGTGCCGCCTCAACTTTTACAAAAAGCCGGATATGACGTCATCAAAGACATTTATCAAAAAAAAGGAAAAATTTGTCGGGGGACATCATGCCCAGGAACTCTCATGTAAAATTTCATAAAGATCGGTCCAGTAGTTTACTCTGAATCGCTCCACACACACACACACACCCCGACCCTAGTCTCAATTCCCCCTCTATGTTAAAGCATTTAGTCAAAACTTGACTAAATGTAAAAAGTGCACCTGAGCCCGGCTTCAGGAGTACGCTCAGTTGTAACCAAGTAACTAACATCATTGTCTCTCTGTAAAAACTGTGCTCTGGCCGTCTGCACGTTTCAAATTGCCCCCAAGAAATTGTTTCGACCCAATGCTTCACTGATATGTAAGTCAGTTTCCTTACAAACCAGAAAAGTTGCATGTGCAAGCGTACAATGCAGCAAAATAAAAATAAAAATCACGGGAAAATACAGCACAGTCGTGAAAAGAAACCGAGCGACGCGGTCACTTTGACACAACTGTTACACATTTGCCGTGCATTGTAACATGAGGTTGGTAGCTTTCTTTATTTGGTGTTTAACGTCGTTTTCAACCACGAAGGTTATATCGCGACGGGGGAAGGGGGAAGATGGGATAGAGCCACTTGTCAATTGTTTCTTGTTCACAAAAGCACTAATCAAAAATTTGCTCCAGGGGCTTGCAACGTACCTTACTGGGAGAATGCAAGTTTCCAGTACATAGGACTTAACATTTCTTACATACTGCTTGACTAAAATCTTTACAAAATTTGACTATATTCTATACAAGAAACACTTAACAAGGGTAAAAGGAGAAACCGAATCCGTTAGTCGCCTCTTACGACATGCTGGGGAGCATCGGGTAAATTCTTTCTCGTCCCAACCAATATGGGACTCCCCCTAACTCGCGGGGGGTGGTTGGTAGCGCTACATTTTCATATGTATCGATTGGAGATTGGATTTCCCTTTTTTGAGTCACGTGACGTCAGAGGCCGACAAAACTTTATAATTTGGCTTTTCAGGTTGACCGAAACTTCAAAGGAACTAAAAAAAAAAACAACGTCATGTGTTTGATTGCATGTGTGTGTGCTGTTCAATGTCAAAACAACAACAAAGTGAGTACATGACGTGTGTTTTGTAGTTCCTTTGAAGTTTCGGTCAACCTGAAACGCCCAAATATGAAGCTTATGTGTTTGATTGCATACATGTGTTTGATTGCATGTGTGTGTGCTGTTCAATCTTCAAAACAACAACAAAGTCATAAGTACCTGAAAGGAATTCGATCGATACATAAATGTTATTTGCGTGTTTGACCAAAATATGACATTTTACACAGATCTCGACAGTCATTGTTCACCTCGACCGCTAGCGCGGTCTCGGAGAACAATGACTGTCTCGATCTGTGTAAAATGTCATATTTTGGTCAAACACGCAAATAACGTATAATATCCAAGTTTTACTGCGTATTCTTCTACTGATTTTGTCATTATTGCTTGAAATTATAAAATTAAGCATGATCTTGTTTCTAAAAGATGACTGACGCGGATAACGTACCGAGGAGAGAGACATTCCTTCACGGCAGATTTTGCACAAAGTTAGATCTAAACAACATCAAAAACAGTACTCAAGCTATTATTTTTATCTGAGGACCCTTTTCATTCATTCTGCAAACACAATAAAATAGAAATGTACATGCCAATCGAAATAGGTGCAACATTTTATTTTGTACACACAAGTGCTCGAAAGAGAGAACAGTCGTTACATTCACAAGCGCAACAGTAACGAAAATGTGACCGTTGATAAAACTGTTGGAACAACGCGCACCATTTCATGAATCACCCTTTTGAAGTTCCGCCGGTAGTGCGTATAAATACACAGGAAATATAGATCGAAATTGCTTTTCGTAAAACAATTATCATACAATATGTATGTTCAGTTGTTCAGGCTATAAAAAGTGTGTAAATAAAACTCCATACAATTTGCATTCTGTCCACACAATCTGACTGCTTCACATATCAAAATAGATACCAAAAGTAGTGCCTGGAACAATCTAATTTTACAGGCAGGGGATGTGAAGTTGGTGGATGGTTGTAGTAACGAAGTGTAACGACTGTTACAGTTTTTTTGTGATGCAATTTTGAACTACTTAGGGCAGAAATTTAACTTGTCTTAATTTGCATATATGAAATAGGAGTTTTGCTCAACTAATCTTTGTATATTTGTTGCTGCAAAACGTATTCCATTTGGGACAACAACAGTTTGTTTGCATGGCCGATCGTCATGTCACAAATCGGCCATTTTGAAATCGACATAAATAAGTAACAGTACAACTCAATAGAAAAAGGAAGGCAACAATCTTTTGGAATTTATTCATGTATTATCTTCAACACATGGAAACACGAAAATTGGCAATATACACATGTTTAAACCATTGTATTTATTCTATCAAAATAGGGGACCCTCTTTGGGTACCTTTTTTGAAAACGACCCTCTAAAATAAACTGAACCAAAACAAAAAAAAATGTCTTTGTGTTTGTCACGTGTTCCAAAAAATAGGCGTACAAATTTCAACAAAAATCATGTCACCCCCATAACCTTTTTTACCTTTAAAGATAGCACAATTCTCTTTGCAAATATTAAAACTTATTCATTTTCCTTTCATTTGATATATAACTTTCTATTTTTCATTTAAAATATGACCCCAGATAGCCACTCGGCAAGTAGGCACCAACAGCACTGTAAAATATGCCCTAAAACCCCCGAACTGGTAAGAGTTAAAGGCACAGTAAGCCTCCCGTAAACCATCACAGATACTGTCAGGCTTTTACACACAGTACAACACCCTTCCATTTGAACGCTCACCAAAACGGGAACATCCTGGCTGCTTTCCGTCGAGAGTGAGACATTTTCAAAGAATTTATTTTCGTGGACCGTCTCATCTACAATCAGGCGCCTCGTTTTGGCGCTAGAACTAACTTTTAAAATCTAAACAATAAATTGACAGCTTGTAATACAAACATTCTTAAATCAAAAGATTTCTTTTTTCATCAAGACAAGATCAGTGCAATTCGAAGTTTTGAAAGTTTAAAAAAAAAGATAGCCCGAAAGTAGGGTCACGAAAGGTCGCAGACGATTTTTCTGCATTGTGCTTGCTTTCTTTGGCGCCAGCCGCCGCCGCCAAGTTCGTGTGACTCACAGCCGTTTATTGCATTTTAGAATCAGAGGTACACAATAATTTTTAGAATCAGAGGTACACAATGATTTTACCGTGCTATACTGCTGACTGCAGGAGTTCTCACGGGTCGTGCTTCATCGACAAATTTACTGATGATACTGGACTTACAGGACAGACCACTGACGACAATGACACACACTACAGAAGTTAGCAGCTTTGTGGACTGGTGTGATGAGAACTACCTGGACTTGAACACAGGAAAAACAAAAGAAATGATTTTTGACACTAGAAGAAACAAGTCGCGTAAGGCGAAATTACTACATTTAGTCAAGCTGTGGAACTCACAGAATGAAACTGAACGTAGTCCGCCGCTTGTGCAAATGGCAGTGAAAGTGACGAGCCTGTTTGGCGCGGTAGCGATTGCGCTGTGCTTCATAGCACGCTTTACTGTACCTCTCTTCGTTTTAACTTTCTGAGCGTGTTTTTAATCCAAACATATATCTATATGTTTTTGGAATCAGGAACTGACAAGGAATAAGATGAAATAGTTTTTAAAACGATTTTGGAAATTTAATTTTGATCATAATTTTTATATTTTTAATTTTCAGAGCTTGTTTTTAATCCAAATATAACATATGTATATGTTTTTGGAATCAGAAAATGACGAAGAATAAGATGAAATTGTTTTTGGATCGTTTAATAAAAAAATAATTTTAATTACAAGTTTCCGATTTTTAATGACCAAACTCACTCATTAGTTTTTAAGCCACCAAGCTGAAATGCAATACCAAACCCCGGCCTTTGTCGAAGATTGCTTTGCCAAAATTTCAATCAATTTAATTGAAAAATGAGGGTGTGACAGTGCCGCCTCAACTTTTACAAAAAGCCGGATATGACGTCATCAAAGGTATTTATCGAAAAAAAGAAAAAAAACGTCCGGGGATATCATACCCAGGAACTCTCAAGTCAAATTTCATAAAGATCGGCCTAGTAGTTTAGTCTGAATAGCTCTACACACACACACAGACAAACAGATAGACACACACACACACACACACACAGACACACACACACACACACACACACACACACATACACCACGACCCTCGTCTCGATTCCCCCCTCTATGTTAAAACATTTAGTCAAAACTTGACTAAATGTAAAAAGGTAGCACACAAGCCTATCGTGATAGCTGGTGTTGAAGTCGAACAGGTTGAAAGCTATCGCTACCTAGGTGTAGTGATCAATAACAAGCTGTCTTGGCATTCCAACACTGATCAAATCTTGAAGAAAGCGCACACGCGCATGTACTGTCTTAGGAAGCTTAGATCGTTCTCTGTTCGTGATGACATCCTGCAGATGTTCTATCTGTCCACTGTTGGTCGCGTGTTGACATATGCATGTGTGTGCTGGGGGGGTAACCTTAGTAAACAGGATAGTGACAGGCTAGAAAAGCTAGTCAAGAGGGCTGGATCTGTTGTAGGCAGGAAACATGAGACAATTGAATCAGTTTGTCAGAGACGACCGACTGACCGACCGACCTCAATTTTGGCTGACGAGACACACCCACTGAAACCTGAATTTGACTCTCGACGCATTGACAGGAGTGGTAGACTGAGTGCTCTGGTTGCTAGAACGTCACGTTTCCGCAATTCTTTTGTTTCCAGAGCTATCCATGCTTTCAACCAGTCACATGTTAGAGGCTAGGCCTCTATCATGTTTCTCTGTCATAATTGATGCTGTGCTCTGTTGCTGGGTTATCTGTAATATATGTATGTTTAGTAACTGTATTACCTTAGTTTTTTACATTTAGTCAAAAGTAAATGTTTTAACGTAGGGGGCGGGGGGGGGAATCGATACGAGGGTGTGGTGCATGTGTGTGTGTGTGTGTGTGTGTGTGTGTGTGTGTGTGTGTGTGTGTGTGTGCGTGTGTGTAGAGCGATTCAGACTAAACTACTGGACCGATCTTTATGAAATTTGACATGAGAGTTCCTGGGATTGATATCCCCAAACTTTTCTTTCATTTTTTTGATAAATGTCTTTGATGACGTCATATCCGGCTTTTCGTGAAAGTTGAGGCGGCACTGTCACGCTCTCATTTTTCAACCAAATTGGTTGAAAATTTGGTCAAGTAATCTTCGACGAAGCGCGGACTTTGGTATTCTGCCGTGTAAAGGCAGAAGGAAGCAAGTCCATGAAACATAGTTTCGAGAAAATCGACATTTTCTGTTTGCATCACTGTTTTGGAATGAAAAGCTTTAAATTATTTTGTTTGTTTGCTAATAACATGTAGGGCATTATTGTGCGTTTCTGCTATGAATATTAAAACCCTCTTTTGATTCATCACTTAGAAATAATGATTTTTGTGGACTTACTGCCTTTTGCCGAATTAATTCCCTAAACTCATTCACTCAAAAATAATGGTAAAAGGCAGTAAGAGGACATACTGCTTTCTGCCAAATTATATCCCGACTAAAATCTTATTTACAAAAAATGGCAAAAAGCAGCATTGGACTTACTGCTTTCTGCCATATTATATCCTGGTCGATATATCTGGCTGAGAAAAGGGCATAGAGCAGCAAGTGGACTTACTGCTTTCTGCTAATTTATTATCTCCGAAAATTGAAAGTAAAAGAAAATACACGCAACACTGCTTTTGGAACTTTGTTTCAAATGTGACTTTACGTCCCGTGATTTCGTGAATTTCTGAATGCACAAACAACTTCCTTGGTGAACAATTTGTATTTTCTTTTGTGATTAACTGAGACAAATGTTCCCGTTTTCTTAAATTTCAACACATGCTCAAGTTAGTCTTTGTCTTGGTTCCTCGTTTTGCTTATCATTCTGTGGTCGCTCACTCATGATTAACTTTATTGTTAATCCGTTCTTGTGTCATTGATATCGTTTAAAAAGACCATTATTTTTAATACAAGTCTTGGTACTCTCTTTTGATATTCACAAGACAAATATTGACTTGAACGCAAGTCTTTTAACATTAAAATAAAAATCTAAGAAAACGTTTACACACACACACGCTTTTTATCTTGCTGCTTGTCTGTAACACACACACACACACACACACACACACACACACACTGGCACAGACACACACACACTGGCACACACACACACACACACACTGGCACACACACACACAAACACACACACGCACCTTTTCTTTCCTTCTCACTGTCTTTCTCGCTTTCGTTTGCTAATAAGAATTAGAATCCAGGATCTGACAATAAGACGTTTTATTTATTGAGTTTGACTAACGATTTCCAAAGGACACAAAATTAAAGCAACAGCATGACAAAAATAACTAGTGTGTCAAGCCGCCATTATACCAGAATTAAGAATAGGTCATCGTGCAGTCTTGATTTCCAAAGAACACAAAATTAAAGCAACAGCATGACAAAAAGAACTGGTTTGACAAAGCCGCCATTATACCAGAATTAACAATAGATAATCGTGCAGTCTTGATTTCCAAAGGACACAAAATTAAAGCAACAGCGTGACAAAAAGAAATGGTTTGACAAACCGCCATTATACCAGAGTTAACAATATTATCGTGCAGTGTTCACTTTCAGCTGAAGTGTTCCACTTTTGAACAAAATTTGTTCAATTAGTCTTGAAAACTGTGTGATGAACAGTATAACCATTTGTAGTTGTACACCATGCGCGCTACATTTGCTAGTAGAATTACATAGTAATTCACACACTGTCCACAAACATTGTAGTTGAGTGTTCAACTAGCAAAACCACAAACCTGCAAACTATGATGTAGCATATTCATTTACCCCATCTACCCCAGTTACAGTCTACATCCCTTCTAAAACTATTTACAGACATTCTGCCATCCGACTGATGACAATTATCAACTACAGCGATTAACTGGATGTAGATTTTTTTTCCATGAGCCTGTTTGGATAACTAACAAACAACATACAATCCCCCCCACCTCCTCCCCCTCCTCGTCCCCACGTTCTGCATCTCTGCGCTCAGCATCTGTTATTGTCAAACTGAAAGTTGTCAGTATTACTCCTCTTCCTCTGCTTTGGCCCATAACCGTCGTATGTTGCTGGCATTTTCATTTGGGCAAGGTCCATTGTGGCCTCTTCTCCTGCAAGCCGAGGTGGTTGTATCTCGCAGTTGCAACCTGCCAGCAACGCTTACACATCTGTCAAATGAAAAAGGCAGCAAAAGTGAGACATTTTATTGACAAATCTCCTCCCCACCCTCCTTCACATCATCCTTTTCCTCTCCCGCGCACATCACCTCCCCCCCCCCCCCCCCCCCCTCCGAGCTACTATAATGACAAACGATTACTGCTGCTGCTGATGATACTAATACTACTGCAACGAAAATGATGTAAAGATGTTGCTCGTTTTAAAATATACCTCTTCAGCCCGAGAAAAGAAAGGAATGAAAAAATGTTGCACGCTATTTTTGGCTGTGTCAATGAAACAAACCTTGTTTTGGGCCCTTGAACTTAAAGGGGCAGTGGTGGCGAGTATCCCTCAGACTGTGTGCTGCAGCTGTCGTCGCTGCCTGTCCCACTTCGAATCACATTTCTGTCAAATACAATAGGACATAATACTTATTCCGATGGTTGGAAGCACAAAGAGACCGGAGAACAATCCTCCAGTATAATGTCATACTGTTCCAGATCTAACACGCTGTTATTGTTATATGAAGTCTTATATCGCGCGCGTATCTCCAGACTCGGACTCAAGGCGCAGGGATCTATTTATGCCGTGTGAGATGGAATTTTTTTACACAATACATCACGCATTCACATCGACCAGCAAATCGCAGCCATTTCGGCGCATATCCTACTTTTCACGGCCTATTATTCCAAGTCACACGGGTATTTTGGTGGATATTTTTTATCTATGCCTATACAATTTTGCCAGGAAAGACCCTTTTGTCAATCGTGGGATCTTTAACGTGCACACCCCAATGTAGTGTACACGAAGGGACCTCGGTTTTTCGTCTCATCCGAAAGACTAGCACTTGAACCCACCACCTAGGTTAGGAAAGGGGGGAGAAAATTTCTAACGCCCTGACCCAGGGTCGATCTCGCAACCGAGCTCGCTTCCGAGCGCAAGTGCGTTACCACTCGGCCACCCAGTCCTCAGTGCTCAAGACCACAAGTCACTCATTCTAGATCAAAACAACTATCTCTTTGTATTAGAAACATGCTAAATGCATCCATAAATATCATGATGAAAATAGCAGAAGTGAATAGTCAAGAAGTCACGGTAGAAGTAGCGTACAACAACAAAACTATAATAAATGGGCATTTAAACTATGGCATTTTACTTTCTAGCTCCGTAATGCAAGTGCACATTGGAATACCCAAATCAGTCAGAAAATCAGTGTTGTCGTTGTAAATTCCCATACACCTATTGAGAGAGAGTCATTTCAGACCGGAACGCAAAACTGCCAACAACAAAAATGAAGCAAACAAACCAACTTACTGTTGCTTCGGATAGTTGAACACGTCGGCAGCTCTCATCGCCATTTTCCCCGACAAAGGCCAGGGAAATAATGATACAATAAGCTTAGTTCTGATTGGTTAACCGCAGTCAGGATTACAAAAGGGTGAACGCGATTGGCTAATGGACATAGAGCGCTAAACCATGCAAACTCGTTTTGAGGCTTGCAAGGAAGTAAGTCCAGTGCAAACCTGAAAACCAAAAGTCCCTGGACTTGCTTCCATTTGCCGATTTTTATCCTTCGATTACATTTTTTTAGTGGACTTACTTCTTCAAAAAGTCCATAAATATTGATCGCACATCTTAGAAATTTTGACACAAGATGCGCCTTTTTCCCCTCTGCATTATGATATGAAAATCTCATTTTTACCAAATTTGGACTTACTGCCTTCTGCCAATACACGGCAGTACAGTAGTCCCTTCCATTTCCGGCCCTTTCGTGGGCGTGAACCTACCCGGAGCGGCCAGCTTTCCCATGACTAATGAGTTTTCCTTCTATAATTGACTCTTAATGGCCGTTAACCTGTCTGACGCGGTCAACGGTCACTGATTTTTGCCCTAAGGTGCCCCTCTTACTCGACAGGAGCGACCACTTAACGGCCACTTGTCACTTTCGCGGGCGAGCGCCTGTGGTGTGTGTGTGTGTGTGTGTGTGTGTGTGTGTGTGTGTGTGTGTGTTGTGTGCACAGACGGCACAGCACGAGCAGATGACATGAATACTTACGTATGCGCAAACTGTAAATACAGACATGCGCATACATGTACATTTACGGCAGTCACTTCCGGATCGATCACAGCTGATGTGAGTTTGAAACACTTGTTTATCTGACACTCAAATACATCTATACATATAATAAAAGAGAGTGTCTGTCTGTGTGTCTGTGTGTCTGTGTGTCTGTCTGTGGTCGCCATACCTCAGAGATGGCAAGAGGCAGGAACAAGATATTTTGCATGCACACTCCCTAGGTGCCGCAGATGTGCACCTGGGTTTTAGTTTCTCCAGACATTGTTTCCTTCCTCGGATAATGACCCTCCCCATCTATCAATACAGTCTACATAGTACAAGGGAGGTAAGTCATGCTTTGTCACCCACGGAAGGGAGGTAACTCTCATCAAACCAGTATACCGTGTAATTCTCAAGGGTTACCCCCCGCCCGCTATCATCCCGCCCCCACCCCCCCCCCCCCCCACACACACACACACACTAACCCTGCCCCCTGCTGTGCAAGGCCAGTTCAGTGCCTGGTGATCACATGTAGCAAGCACATAATGCCAGTGATATTACAGACTCTCTATCGCTCCTATGAGGAGAAAAAATGAAGAAGAAAAAGTTAACCGGACAGTTCAGGAAATTTCTAGAAGCAAAGGGAGGTAACTCTTACTTTGTATACATTGAAGGGAGGTATCTTCTCTTCTAATGCAGGCACGCCTGATCAGTCTTTACAGAATATATAGAGTCGATGTTAGACCTGGTTTTCAAGTATCTAGAATTTTCCTAAGAAAAGGAGATAACTCAAGTCAAAAAGTTATTTTTCAGCAAAATGAGTGTGTTGATGGTGATGCTTTCACACTGTCAGTCCCAGCCTTTTAATCCAAATGTATGAGCTCACACTTTCATCTATCGCTTATTCTCATTGGAATAAGATTCTAGAAGTTTCTGAGAGAGAGGGAAGATCAGAAACACCCGGGCGAAGCCGGGCCTGACTGCTAGTACATATAATAAAAGAGAGTGTCTGTCTGTGTGTGTGTGTGTGTGTGTGTCTGTGGTCGCCATACCTCTGAGATGGCAAGAGGCAGGAACAAGATAGTGTGCACGTACACTCCCTAGGTGCCGCAGATGTGCACCTGGGTTTTAGTTTCTTGATTCATTGTTTCCTTTCTCAGATTATGGACCTCCCATTTATTGAATACAGCCTATATGGTGCAAGACCAGTTCAGTGCCTACTGTTCACCTGTAGCAAGCACATCATGCCAGTGATATTAGAGACTCGCTGTTGCTCCTATGAGGGGAAGAAATGAAGAATGAAAAATTAACTGGACAGTTCCGGAAATTTCTAGAAGGTAAGGGAGATAACTCTTTTTTGTCTGTAGCAAGCACATCATGCCAGTGATATTAGAGACTTGCTATTGCTCCTATGAGGGGAAGAAATGAAGAATGAAAAATTAACTGGACAGTTCCGGACATTTCTAGAAGGTAAGGGAGATAACTCTTTTTTGTCTGTAGCAAGCACATCATGCCAGTGATATTAGAGACTTGCTATTGCTCCTATGAGGGGAAGAAATGAAGAATGAAAAATTAACTGGACAGTTCCGGAAATTTCTAGAAGGTAAGGGAGATAACTCTTTTTTGTCTGTAGCAAGCACATCATGCCAGTGATATTAGAGACTTGCTATTGCTCCTATGAGGGGAAGAAATGAAGAATGAAAAATTAACTGGACAGTTCCGGAAATTTCTAGAAGGTAAGGGAGATAACTCTTTTTTGTCTGTAGCAAGCACATCATGCCAGTGATATTAGAGACTTGCTATTGCTCCTATGAGGGGAAGAAATGAAGAATGAAAAATTAACTGGACAGTTCCGGAAATTTCTAGAAGGTAAGGGAGATAACTCTTTTTTTGTATCCAAACAAAGGAGGTAAAGCTAATGATAATGGGATAGCGAGCGTCTTAAATTGCTACAGGGCTCCGCTTACTCCCGGGCGAAGCCGGGCTTAACTGCTAGTATATAATAATCCAAACAACACACATAGAAACATACGAAACAATAGCTTAGCCAAGACGATCGAGTTAAACACGCAAATAATTAAGATGTATAAACGAAAGCAAAACTAACAGAGACAATGAATCGGCGGCTCGTGGATGATCGCTTTCTTTTCTTCATGAAAACTTGATCGTGTTTTTTTGGGTTTTTTGGAGGAGGAGGGGGCCTGTAATAAACGGCCACCTGATATTTGCGGTCACCTTTGCAATGACTAATGGGTGACCGGATATGGCAGGTACTACTGTATTGCATTTCAGCTTGAAAGCTTAAAATTTAATTACCGTAATGAGTTTGCTCATTAAAATTGTCATTAAAATCGATTTTTCGCAAATTTAAAATTTAAAACTTAAAATTGATTGCATCGTATTCTTCATCACATTCTGAATCTAAAAATATATACATATGTCATGATTACTCTTAAATTGTGATCACAATTAACGAAAATAGAATAATTAGTTTTACGATTAAAACTTAAGAAATCGATCCAAAAATAATGTCATCTTATTCGTGATCATTTCCTGATTCCAAAAACATATAGATATGATAGGTTGTATTCAAAACAAGCTCAGAAATTTAACAAGAATACAGAAAAGCGCGCTTTCCTGCTTAGCACAATACCCTACCGCGCTAATCTTAGGTGTCAATATCACTACGTTTTGCACGTGGAAGGTGAGCGATTTCCTTCACGCGGGGATTGACGAAGCTGTCTTAGTGAATAAATACAGTGCGTTCAGTTTCATCCCGTGAGTTCGACAGCTTGACTAAATGTAGTAATTTCGCCTTACGCGACTTGTTTATTACTTCTTTCTCAAAAGGGTATTCGAATGTGTAGTGTTATAGTCGACATGTGGTGCTTTGTATACTTTGTGTGTGCGTGGATGTGGATGTGGATTCTTATACGTCTTTTTGTCATTGGAATTATGGTTTTTATATTTAGTCAAGTTTTGACTAAATATTTTAACATCGAGGGGGAATCGAAACGAGGGTCGTGGTGTATGTGCGTGTGTCTGTCTGTCTGTCTGTCTGTCTGTGTGTGTGTGTAGAGCGATTCAGACTAAACTACTGGACCGATCTTTATGAAATTTGACATGAGAGTTCCTGGGTATGAAATCCCCGAACGTTTTTTTCATTTTTTGGATAAATGTCTTTGATGACGTCATATCCGGCTTTTCGTGAAAGTTGAGGCGGCACTGTCACGCCCTCATTTTTCAACCAAATTGGTTGAAATTTTGGTCAAGTAATCTTCGACAAAGCCCGGGGTTCGGTATTGCATTTCAGCTTGGTGGCTTAAAAATTAATTAATGACTTTGGTCATTAAAAATCTGAAAATTGTAAAAAAAAATAAAAATTTATAAAACGATCCAAATTTACGTTTATCTTATTCTCCATCATTTGCTGATTCCAAAAACATATAAATATGTTATATTCGGATTAAAAATAAGCTCTGAAAATTAAATATATAAAAATTATTATCAAAATTAAATTGTCCAAATCAATTTAAAAACACTTTCATCTTATTCCTTGTCGGTTCCTGATTCCAAAAACATATAGATATGATATGTTTGGATTAAAAACACGCTCAGAAAGTTAAAACAAAGAGAGGTACAGAAAAGCGTGCTATCCTTCTTAGCGCAACTACTACCCCGCTCTTCTTGTCAATTTCACTGCCTTTGCCATGAGCGGTGGCCTGACGATGCTACGAGTAAAATGGCATTGCGTTTCATTCTGTGAGTTCGACAGCTACTTGACTAAATATTGTATTTTCGCCTTACGCGACTTGTTGTTAAATTGTATTGCTGTTGCTGTTGTTGTTGTGTGAGTGAGTGGTGTGTTGGCAGACTTGACTTGACGGATGACTGTGTGCATTAGTGAGACTGTGATCATACTCATTATAATCATACTCATTTATTTTCTTATGATGTTACTTTATTATGCATTCTTATTCTTTTGATTGGAAATAATTATTGTTACAATGTAATTTCCATATGGATTAATAAAATTGAGTTGAGATACAGCCAGTCGCATTGAAATCACAAACTGACGACTAAATTGTGAAAAAAAAGGAAAGTGGATCACACAGGTTCACGATGGCTCAGGGGTTAGATAAACCATGAAATCTGGTGTGTGGTTTACGCGAGCTAAATAGCAATTCAAACGAACTGTTTCATTTAATGCTATTAAATGCTATTGCAAGTGTGTTCCATAAGGTTAGAACTGCTTTTTTATTAAAAGATTTCAATGGTTTTGTAAACCATTTGAGACATACTGGGCCTTTAGTGGAACCATTCTACTTTTTGTCTCCAGTTTCTAATTAACCAATTGCTTAGTTTCCAGTTGACCGGTTGTTTAATTTCAGGTTGTTGTGTGCAGTAGGAACATATTGTTTGTTCCCTTACATGTATTTCTAGTTGTATGATTGTTTTGTTTTTTTCAACTTTCAGCACAAAGGGTGTCTGCAGAAATGTCCGCCAGTGGCAGGTCCTCTCCTCTCGATTCAGATGCAGACGTGAGACATTGTTTCTACACTTTTGGGAGCTGTGATTTTTTATTAAAAACAAAACGGAGTAAAGCAAACAATTCAACATGAGTGCTCGTGAGTGAAACTGCAAGATGATAATCGTGGATTGGTGCCCAACCAAAGCCGTATTGAAGCCTGACTGAGCGAAGACTCAGCAGCTGCAGGTTTATTCGAGTGGTTTTCTGGTGTTAATTGAGAATGAACACTGGTAATTTGAACTATCACACAATCTGCTTCATTTTAAACCCAACTTAATTGAATAACAATATTGATTTAGTAGCTAATGTTTCATTTCTAAAAATATATCTTCATCTACAATATTTTAGAATTTATTATGCATCGTACATGTACTGATGTAGTACACTGCAAAACATAATTTGTTTACTCTTGACCTGGTAGTCAAAACTTTCATTGCACTGACACACCTGGCTGATGTGCAGTCAGATGCCGGTCCGGGCATCACCTCGCCGTTTGACACGGCATTGAAGACGGCCAATGGGAGCTCACCGAATGACTCGGATGCCCAGCCAGTCTGTCCCGAGATGCTACGCACTGCCGACACTGAAGAACCCTTCCAGCATTTTCAGTACAGAACTGATGCTCTGGCGGTAGGCTTCTTTATTTATTGAGTATTGGTCAACCCCTTTTCAGACCTGCAGAAATTTGATCAATTACGTCTGAAAAGAGAGGAAGACTTCAAACCGATGTAAATTTGCGATTGGATGATTGGTTGGTTATTATTTTTTATCGTATTTTCGGCTGATATTGCTGTTTGAGACCGATGCACATTACTTTGCGGAAAGGAGACAGAAAACAAGATTAAACAAGTCGCGTAAGGCGAAAATACAACATTTAGTCAAGTAGCTGTCGAACTCACAGAATGAAACTGAACGCAATGCAACGCAGCAAGACCGTATACTCGTAGTCCACCGCTCACGGCATAGGCAGTGAAATTGACAAGAAGAGCGGGGTAGTAGTTGCGCTGTACAGCAGTCCCTCTCATGAACGGACACCCTTGGGCCATAGCAAAACTGTCCGTACATTGCAGGTGTCCGGTCACGGGAGTGGTGACCACACCACCCCCTCCCCCATACACTCACACAGAGACACACAAACAACAGGATTGAGTCTATGCTAATCACTTCTTGTGGCTACTAAATAATAAACTCCTAATACTTCTTTAAACGTTCTGTAAAAATGATTTGTATGAAAAGTGTTGAAAAGAAGAGATAAAATAAATCCTCAAGGCAGTGAACACACTCACCATGCACTGACATACGAAAGCAGCCACACAAACACAGCACAGAGGAGCGTGTGCAGATGCTTTGCAAGAATAAGCTTGAAAACCAGTTTGAATAAATAGCAGCAGATAGAGCTGCATGTCATAATCATGTAATTTATTTTCATCTTGTCTGGCTTTATTGACTGCATGCCGATCATGTGGCATGGCAGTGACTTTTCACTCTTCAGTCGGAAATACACTGTACATAACACAGCTCCCACTCTCCCTCACTAATGCCTACCCCAAGCCGTGACAACTGATGCTTGGAAATTGTGTGGAAGAGTACACCTCTCTATTTCTCTCCAATGCTCTTCCTGCTGACATGCAGTGACACCGGACACCCCACAGAGTTTAGCCAGCTACCCCTCCACGCCCTCCCTCTCTCTCTCTCTCTCTCACTCCCTCCAGCCATGTACTGTTTGGGGCTGTGGCCAGAGAGGTCAGCTCCAACTGTTCACTCAGAGCAAAACCAGTTGACTGTGTCATAACTTTTGACAAAGCAAGACAACTGAAGGGTTCACAGATTAGGCAACCGACTCACTGGTCAAGGCTGAGGGGAAACAAGAGTATCTTGTCAATGAAAGAGGTTACACACAGACACACGATGCTGAGAACTGTGGTCGGTTTTTCACTCTCTTTCGCTCAGGACCTTCATCGACTGTGGTTTCTGTTGTTTACGTCCAACAGACAAGAATAAAGAGCACAGTGCAGTTTCATGTTGGCATCTTCGCATGTACTCCACTCCTGACCAAAACTACCCCCCCTCCTGCTGGGTACAGGTGCACTCAAGTTACCAGTGACTGTCGTCACGCCATTGCGGCTGTGATCTTTGTACCAAGAGCCGGACTGCTCTGTTATCTATTTTGTTGTGGTGAAAATTTGACGATGGTCTGTCCGTACATTGGAGGTATGACCTGCTGTTGGGACCGAAAATGAGTGTCCGCGTCCACGTTTTGCAGGTGTCCGTTTAAGGGGGGGGGGGCAAATATAGAAGGAAAACACAAACACTCCGTGCCGAGCAAATGTGTCCGTACATGTCAGGTGTCCGCTCACGCCGGGGGCCGTACATTGCAGGGACTGCTGTACCTCTCTTCGTTTTAACTTTCTGAGCGTGTTTTTAATCCAAACATATATCTATATGTTTTTAGAATCAGGAACCGGCAAGGAATAAGATGAAAGTGTTTTTAAATTGATTTGGAAAATTTAATTTTGATAATAATTTTTATATATTTAATTTTCAGAGCTTGTTTTTAATCCGAATATAACATATTTATATGTTTTTGGAATCAGCAAATGATGGAGAATAAGATAAACGTAAATTTGGATCGTTTTATAAAAATTTTTTTTTTTTTTTACAATTTTCAGATTTTTAATGACCAAAGTCATCAATTAATTTTTAAGCCACCACGCTGAAATGCAATACCGAAGTCCGGGCTTCGTCGAACATTACCCGACCAAAATTTCAACCAGTTTGGTTGAAAAATGAGGGCGTGACAGTGCCGCCTCAACTTTCACAAAAAGCCGGATATGACGTCATCAAAGACATTTATCAAAAAAATGAAAAAAACGTCTAAGGATATCATACCCAGGAACTCTCATGTCAAATTTCATAAAGATCGGTCCAGTAGTTTAGTCTGAATCGCTCTACACACACACACACACACACACACACACACGCACATACACCATGACCCTCGTCTCGATTCCCCCCTCTACGTTAAAACATTTAGTCAAAACTTGACTAAATGTAAAAAAGAATGTTTAAGAAGTTAAGTTTATTGAAGGTTTTCATAATTGACACAACCAAACACAATTTCTTGTGATCATTTTGTTGTCAGTTTTTTTTTTAAATCCATGATTAAATTACATATCTTTACCCAACTCACAAATAGCAATTAACTCTAGTTCAGTGCTGGTAACGCTGTACGCGTCCCCTTGGTAACAAGGGAGACCACTCTAAAAAAGACAGTGATCAATCCCATAAGGCCAGACTATTACTAGTCTGACTTCCGTATGCGTGCGCATACGCCGCCATATGCATCGTTCAACACTCAGCGTTCAACAAGACTGGTCGCTTATCAAGTACGCTCCGGCTGTTTTGAGCCTTGTTTCATTGTCTACGGACTTTGGCTTCGCCCCTTGGTCTGCCGCCGAGCTTTACCTACACCTTTGCTGTTTGGGTGAGATCTTTCCTGTTTTATGAAAACTTTGGCGACAATTTTGTCGCTCTTTTGTGAACTTGTAAGAATTTTTCTAGAAAGAAATTTTTTGCGGAGAACGCCAAGAATAAACCTAGTTTGAGACAGACTACTGCTGCAGCGTCTCCTACTAAGAAACCTTCCTCGTCTAGAAAGAGTAAGAGTGCCGGACAAACTGCCATTTCGCTTTCAGAACCGGGAACTGACCAATGTTTTGATGTTGTGGTCGGCAAGCCGCCGACCGCCATTTTGTTCGCTAAAAGTAAGGACAAGGTCACTCGTGGTGACAAAGATGATGTTGTTGATAAAGATGTTTGTGTGTCGGGGGCATCTGGTGGTTCAGGTGTTTTGCCCTCCGACATTGCGTCGATATTGTTGACGATTAGCTCACAGGTTTCGACTTTGGCTGCGGATTTGACTGCAACTAAAGCAGAGATTCGTTCACTTCCGACTGGTGTCTTCCATGTTACGTCTTTGGGGAGAATCCGGTCTTCGCCTTCGGCTTCCGCTTCCGGTTCCACCTCCGCTTCCGCAGCGGTTTCCGCTTTGGATTCCACTTCTGTTGTCCAAGCGGATGTGCACGCTTTGCAGCATGACGTTGGTCGTCTCGTGTCCTGACTGCTTGAGCCTTGGCTCGTTAAAGGTACGTCCTCTCCACACGTTGCCGGGTTCTCCGGTAATGGTGGTGTGCGAACACAGGAGGAAGTAGCCCTAGATTGCGGTGAAAGTTCCGAAACTCTCACTGTCAGTGCGCAGTATGCGCGGTCAGTAGGGGCTAGGAGCCCTGTCGTTCGTAAGGATATGTTGTCACCCATTCACAATGATTCAGGTGTTCAATCATTTCCTCTTCCGCCCTGGGGGCAGGAAGTTGGTGAGTCTAGGGCTGACCAATCGCGTCTCTCTATGACTCACCTACCTGACTACGATGGCGAGCAGGAAGGAGAGTTCGATGAGGGTGCTTCCACGGCGGTGGATGACGCCCAGCTTAACGTGCCGTTGAAGTTGTCGAGCGCAGTGGCGTCGGCAGCCGAGACGGCGTTTAAGTATTTCCCGGAAGGAGTGGTTCGGAGCAAAGAGAGACTTCCGCCACCCGCTTCCGCTTTTGATGACTTCCGGTCTTCCAAGAATCAGAAGGTTCAATTCCGGTTCCGAGAGTCTTCATCTGTTGCCTATGTCATGGCAAATGTGTTCAAAGGAAAAAACACTCAGGGCGGTTCCGTTGTTGACACAACGTGGAGACACTCCTGAGGATGTGGTTCCTTGGTTGGCAAAGGCTGGGGAGCGTTCTGTTTCTGGGATTCAGAAACTTAGGATTACCCCACGACCTATCAATTTGGTTGAGCCGTTTGCGTTGCCCACAACAGTGCTTCCGATTTCTCCGGAATTGGCATCATTGCGGGAGGATGGCTACGCGAGCAACAGGGTTGTCCCGTATACTGACGCCTCTCTTTTGGCTTTGGAGGAAGCAGGCAGAGCTCAGCTTGAGCTGACCTCAGTGTCAGAGTCGTTGCAGCGGGCTCTTGATGTTTCTTCCCTTTTAGCCACACTGGCGAAGGTGACGAGGGAACAAATTATTATCTCCGCTAACCTCTATGCACATGCTGTGCATTCCAGGAGGACAGCGTTCTTTACAGGTTCGAGGATTAGCAACAAATCCACGATCGAGAACTTAAAGGTTTCACCTTTCTCGGAGGGTTCCCTGTTGGGCCAGTCTTCCTTAGACGCTCTTCAGAAGGAGACTCAAGACGCGAGGGATCTCGCCATAGCCCGAATCGCTTTCCAGGGTTATCCGAAGTCTCAGAATAAGCCGAACACTCAGACACAGTCGTCTACCAAACCCCAGACTTCTTCGTCTGGCGGGGGTAAGACGCAGAAGCAGTCTTTCGCCTCGACGGGTAGGGGCCGCGGTGCGCCTTACCCTAAGAGGGGACAGTCATTTGGCGGTTCTCGGGGGTCGGGGCGCAAGCCCCACCCCCAATGATGCCTCCCCGAACATGCCATCCTGATAGCCCCCGCACTGGTTGTAGCGGGCGGCCCGTCCAGGGCCCTCACTTCCTGGCTGCAGCTGGTGGACAGCAAGTGGGTTATCGGGATCGTTCGTTCGGGGTTCAGACTCCTCTGGTCAGAGCAAAAGGCACCTTTGACCAGGATAATGCCTCCTTGCAAACCTCCAAGAGACCCGGAGGCGAGAGCCGCCGTTCAGGGAGAAGTGACAGCCCTTCTCTTGAAGGGGACTATAGAAGAAGTCACGGACCTACGGTCCCCGGGGTTTTACTGCAGACTCTTTGTAGTGCCGAAAGCCTCGGGAGCTTGGAGACCGGTTCTAGATCTGTCGACGCTGAACAAGTTTCTCCGGACAGTGAAGTTCACCATGGAAACGCCGACCTCTGTACGAGAGGCGCTTCGTCCAGGCGATTGGGCAACCTCAGTGGACTTGACAGACGCGTACTTTCATGTCATGATTCATGTCACGGACAGAAAGTGGTTGCGCTTCCGCTGGGGAGACAAGGCTTACCAATTCAGGGCTCTCCCGTTTGGCCTGTCTCTTGCCCCATGGATATTTACCATAGTGGTACGTCAACTTTGCTCTCTGTTGAGGAAAGAGGGTGTACGACTACGAGCTTACTTGGACGATTGGCTAATCCTCCATCAGGACAGGGATCTTTGCGATGTTCACACTCGAAAGGTCCTCAGTGAGGCCGCTCAGCTCGGATTTTCTGTAAACCTGGGAAAGTCAGAACTGGTTCCATCCCAGAAGTTCACGTACTTAGGGATGGATTTCGATACTCTAAGTTGGACGGTCCGCCCGTCTCAAAAGAGGGTGACCAAACTTCAAGACTTGCTCCGTGCGCTTCACGGAGAGAATCTGGCCAGTGTACGGGTTCTGACATCAGTACTTGGCCAGATGGAGTCTATGGCTACTCTAATCCCACTGGGCAGGGTGCACAAAAGGCCTTTTCAGGCAGCCCTACAGTCCCGGTGAGATCAGTCAACCCAGGGTTGGGACAGTCAGATTTCTCTGGAGACCTGGTTTTTCTTGACTACGCAGGTCTGGCTTCTCCCCTGGGTTTCACAGGGAGTCCCGATAGTTTGCCCGTCGCCGGAGAACGAGCTCTTCACAGATGCCTCTCGGACGGGGTGGGGGACTCACCAGGGGGAGCATGTGGCGTCAGGGGTGTGGGACTTGTCTCAACCCTCGCGTCATATCAATGCTCTGGAGTTGGAGGCTGTTTCTTTGGCCCTCCAAGCTTTCCTGCCGTTCCTAGTGAACAGTCACGTCAGGCTGCACACAGACAACAGGACTGTTGCGGCTTACGTGAACAGGCAGGGCGGAACGCGGTCTCGCAGTCTCTCAGACAGTGCGTGCCACATTCTAAAGTGGTGCGTTTCGCATCACATACTGCTGTCAGCTGTCTTCCTGAAGGGCAGCTTGAACGTCCTTGCAGACGCACTGAGCAGGGGAGACAAAGTGGTCCATTCAGAGTGGACTTTGTCTCACCAGTCCCTGCACCGTCTTTGGGTGCAGATAGAGAAGCCTCAGATCGACTTGTTCGCAACTCGATATTCTGCGAGGCTCCCTCTGTTTGTATCCCCCTTCCCGGATCCTCTGGCTTGGGGCGTGAACGCTCTGGAGTTGGACTGGACAGGTGTGACAGCTTACGCTTTCCCTCCGTTTTGTCTG